>NW_027460280.1:17291812-17529312 GCF_050947875.1 Dermacentor variabilis
TCACTACCACTAACGTTCTTCCTTTCGAATTTAGACTGTTGTTTTGTGCATTATACTGTTTATAGCGATTGCCGAGGTAAAATTAGAACGCAGGTGAGAGCTTGTGCGGAAAAAGAACGCGCGGATAACACATGCTTCCGAGAGCGAAGGTGACGTTTCGCCGCGGTGATGCCCTTGTTACGTTTCGCCTACGACGCGCGGTTTAGCCGGCGCGGCTGCAACGGACGCCGGGGCTTCGTTCAAAGCGGCAGACATTTTGGCCCGTTCGGCGCCGCCGCTACGCCTCCCCGCCAAGCGCGTCCAGGCCTGTTCTAATGCCACGTGTCTTCATGTGCGTGTGTGTGTGTATGTGCATGTTGGTGCCCACGCTTGTCGAAGCGCGGCAGCCGGGGAGAGGAGCTCCCCCAACTGTGAAGCGAGGGGGTCTGACCGGCGCCGACACGACGTATACGCCACCTTCTCATCCCATTGTGCCCGAGCGGCACAGTCACGTGCTCGTCTATAGAGGGGTTCCTTCTTGCCCTCAACTGCGAGAGTATAAAAGCAGCTGCCCCCGGACGCCAAGAGGGCTCCGATTTCTTCTGTTGAGTAACGTGCACTCCCGTCTCTCTACTTCGGTCAACCTGACCGCCAACTCTTTGCGATGTTAGAATAAACAAGTTGTTTTGTTGTTACCAGTCGACTCATGCTTTGCCGGGACCTTCGGATGCTTCCAGTTGTACCCCAGGCCGCCAGGCCAACGCTACCCTTGGGGCTTGCGACCCAGGTGCAACAACGGGCGTCAGCGCCGAGTTCCCAACAACTCGTGCCAGCGGTGCGATTCCAACACCCTCCATCTTCACGCAACATCTGGCGTTGCAGGAGCTGTTCCTCCTCGCCCGCTCCGTCGATGCACGCACTTGACGCGGCGTTGCCGTCAAAGGGAATTTAGGGGCTGTTTCGCGGCTACAGACGCTGGCTTTTCCGCTAAATGGGCTATTTGATGCTTTCGCATCAAAACAAAAAAGAAAAATACTCACGCACATGCACTCACAAAAAGACACATAAAGGGGTAGCAGCGAACACAGTAAAGTGAACCCAGTAGAAAGTGGAGCTTTACGGCACAATCAATAAAAGGAATTTTATCCATTTCGGTCTCTGGCTGCTTCACAGGGCCGACCTGGTATTACACGTAGCGTCGCGGAAAATTATATTCTCGGCTGTCAGTATTGTGCTGGTTCCTGATGTGCTGGCGAGCGAGTTTTCATGCATCTTGAGCGCACAGGAAATAGGTAGGGACGTCTAGGTCGTCATCCACGCTCACGTTCGGCAGCATGGCGTCAAGGTTCGTAGCCCAGTTTTTTCTGTAAAACAGCTTCAATGGCGCCATCTGCGATGGCTCCTGCACTGACGTGTTGCGGGCTAACGTTATGTATGGAAGGACTGCATCCCATATCTTGTGCTCAACGTCGACGTATGTTGCCAACATGTCGGCGAGGGTCTTATTTAGGCATTCCGTAACACCATTAGTCTTCGCGTGGCAAGCGGTTCCCCTGCGGTAACTTCTCCGGCGGTATTGCCGAAGCGCTTCAGTAAGCCTCGCTGTAAAGCCATTGCTTTGTCGGTGATCCAGATTTCTGGGGCACGCGCTCATAGCAGAATGTTTTCGAGAAGCAATTTCACCCCTTTTACCGCACTACTTTTTGTGCAAGGCCTTCGTTTCGGCATAGAGGGTGAGGTAGCCCGGTACTCACGACGATCTCTTTACTACCGGATGCTCACGTCAGAACGAGCGTTCAAATACGGCGTTCAAATACGTTGCCTCAAAGTTACTGGGATCCTGTCAGTTTCGCCAATGTCATCGCGCGTACGTCAGCGCCGAGTAGGTTCCCTTGGGCAGCACATGAACACATGAACACTTGTAACACATGAGTTACAACACACGAACACATGAAGCGCAACACATGAATGCAAGGTGCGATGCAAAGACAAAATCCATTGCATGAGGAGTTATATTGCACACACGTTAAAATGCAACAATTAATGGAGACAGAATGCGTCTTCCCTAACTACTTTGTGTTCGCACCCCCCGCCTTAACCAACGCCTATGAGGCGACCGTTTATACGTGTAGCGTCGGGTGGCTTACAGTGCCCGCTATGTCCGTCGTGGATGTCTTCGCCTCGCGGTCTGTGGTCCATCGTCGCAACCCGCTTGTGATCACTCATCGCTATTGTCTGGCGTCACCGGTGCCCCAGCTGACGTCACCAATGCACAAACGCTCGGGAACTGTCGCGCTCGGGCAGAGCGGGACCTATGTCGGCTGGCGCTCCTGCTGAGTACCGGCCCAGCTCAGGTCTGTAGATGGGACAGTGACTGGCTGCAGCCAGCCTTCGTGCGTGCACGTTCAGTGGCGTGAACACTGACGTGTCTTGCCGAGTGGGTCCGGGCCAGCGGTAGTTCCGGAGCCGGCCATCAGCTGTTCGCCGAGCCTGGTACTCGGGCGGGACGTCGCGCGATCACCACCGAACTCTGGCAGGACCGAGAGTGGGGTTCTCCGGCCATCTTCTCCCGGAACGCTGCGCCCGGCCACCACGTCCTTCCATGCGCTCACCTTGTATCCAAGATGACGTCTCCGCGTGCTCCCTTCACTTGTTCTTAATTTTTCTGATGTCTTCTTGTCTGTTTTCTTTCGTATCATGTCTTCTTCCTGGTTCTTTTCTTGCACTTGTCATTCCTGACAGGGAGAAAGTGAGGTGCCCTGCAGTTGGATCCTCATGAAGGGCGTGCAGAACGTCTGAGTTAAGGGCTGAAGACACCACGAGAAGCTAGTTGGTGCAGACTGGCGAGAAGTTCAATACGAGGACGTCGTTTCGCAGATGAAAGTGACGGCATCCACCCCTACATACCCTAGGGACAAGGTGAGCCTTGTCTTGCGAGTAAGCGGCAAGGTTTTCTTTAGTTCCGGGTAGAGCAATTGCTGTGCGGCGGAATCTGCGCTTATGGCTCTGAGGAAAGTGTCCTTGTCTTGTTCGTCTGGTAGCTGCGGGTCGATGGGAGCGCGGCACAGGCACTACAGTGCTTTAATCTGGACGTGTAGTCACGTTGATGTCGAATGCTTGAATTCTCAGGCGCTAGCCTGTAAGACAGCCTGAAGGATCTTTTTAATTGGCCAGCCAACACAAGTTGTGGTGGTCACTTACGACGTTGAACGGCCTACCGTTGATGTAAGGCTGACATTTTGACTAAGCCCGGGCTATAGCAAGGCCCTTCTTTTTCGTCGTGGAATAATTAGCTTCTGGTTTTTATAGCAACTGGCGAGCGTCAACTATGACCCTTTCAACTCCGTCCTTTATTTGGTCACGCACGGAAATGAGTCCTACGCTACTTTCGTCTGTGTGGCTTTTGGTATTGGCTCCTTCGTCCAAGTGTGCGAGTACTGGTGGCGATGCAGTCGTCGTTTCGGTTCTCTGCTTCGACCTATGGGGCTCCGCCCTGGACGTCTGATTTCGCGCGGCGATGCGAGAGAAGTCCTCCACAAAGCGCCTGTTGTAGGCACACAGACCAACGAAACTGCGTACTGGCTTCTTGTCAAAGGGCTGTCGGAACTTTGCTATGACAGCTGTCTTCTGCTGGTCCATGTGAACTGCAGACTTGCTGATGACGTGGTCAAGGAGCAGGAGCTCTTTGTACACGCAGCGGCACTTTACGGACTTCGGGGCAAGTCCGGATGACATAATTGCCTCTAGGGCTGTTCCCAGCCGAATCAAGTGATCGTGGAAATTAGCGGTAATGACGACGAGGATGTTATCCCTTGTTGGAATCGCACCGCTGGCACGAGTTGTTGAGAACTCGGCGCTGACGCCCGTTGTTGCACCTGGGTCGCAAGCCCCAAGGGTAGCGTTGGCCTGGCGGCCTGGGGTACAACTGGAAGCATCCGAAGGTCCCGGCAAAGCATGAGTCGACTGGTAACAACAAAACAACTTGTTTATTCTAACATTGCAAAGAGTTGGCGGTCAGGTTGACCGAAGTAGAGAGACGGGAGTGCACGTTACTCAACAGAAGAAATCGGAGCCCCCTCTTGGCGTCCGGGGGCAGCTGCTTTTATACTCTCGCAGTTGAGGGCAAGAAGGAACCCCTCTATAGACGAGCACGTGACTGTGCCGCTCGGGCACAATGGGAAGAGAAGGTGGCGCATACGTCGTGCCGGCGCCGCTCGGGCACAATGGGAAGAGAAGGTGGCGCATACGTCGTGCCGGCGCCGGTCAGACCCCTCGCTTCACAGTTGGGGGAGCTCCTCTCCCCGGCTGCCGCGCTTCGACAAGCGTGGGCACCAACATGCACATACACACACACACGCACATGAAGACACGTGGCATTGGAACATGCCTGGACGCGCTTGGCAGGGAGGCGTAGCGGCGGCGCCGAACGGGCCAAAGTGTCTGCCGCTTTGAACGAAGCCCCGGCATCCGTTGCATCCGCGCCGGCTTTACCGCGCGTCGTAGGCGAAACGTAACAGACCGCCCCGCCGGGGGAAGGAGATCCCGATGGTCAGGGGACTGCATCCGCTGTCCGCAGGGATGTCGCTCGATGATGCTCATAACCGAAGTCGGGCGTCCCTCGACGTTTCTTGAGCGCAGCGCACAGACAGAGAAGGCCTCGTTCTCTCGTTCAGGTTCGCACAGGACACTGCAAAGTGACTTCGGGAGAGTTCACATTTTTGTTCTCGTTCCCGGCAAGCGTTAGAACTACGCTGAAACTCAACCGCTCAGTCAGCAAGCACGGCACAACCCTCACTAAGCCCTGCCAGGCTCTTTCCCCTTTTATACCACTGCCTAGTTCCTTACAGTAGTCTAGCAGCACTCAGAACGCGTCCACAAATTGGAAAATTGCACTAGAAAGAACATCATCACTTTGAAACACTACACAAAAGCAATATGTTAAAAATCCTGCCTCAGGAAGAAAAACATCAGTAACAAATAATTTTGAGGCTGATTCCTACGTTAGGGGCTTCGACTTAAGCCATCGGCGTTACCGTTGAGACTCCCCTTTTTGTAACGCACCTCAAAGAAATATTGTTGCAAAGCGAGGCTCCAGCGCAGGAGGCGGCCATTTTTGGGAGAGATGGTCTGCAGCCATTGGAGAGGGCAGTGATCCGTCTCAATGATAAACCTCGAGCCGGCTAGATAGCATGACAATTTCTTAACGGCCCACACGAGACACGCACACTCTTTCTCGGTGGCGCTATACGCCTGCTCACGACTGGTCAGCTTACGACTAGCATACAGGACGGGGTGTTCTACTTCTCTATTTTCCCGTTGGCACAGTACAACGCCCATGCCTCGCTCACTAGCATCGCACTGAACAACGAACCCTTTTGTATAGTCTGGCGATCGTAGCACCGGCTGGCTTGTTAGGGCACTCTTTAGGGCGCTAAAAGCTCTTTCCTTTGTCTCGTCCCATACGACTGTTTGGGGCTCTGTTTTAGAGCGCAGCTCTTTGGCGTCCGTTCCTGGGTTTCGCGTCGTCGTCGTCGTCGGCGTCGTCGTCGGCCTCGTAACCAGCTCCGCCCCCCTTTCATCCCCCCAGCGCTAGCAGCGACCGACTGATACCGCTGGATGCCGCTGATGCCGCTAGAGAGTCAAGATAACGTGACTGCATAGAACACCGTCGCCGCCATGCAGAAAGAGGAGGAAAGGGTCCCCCCCCCCCCTGTTCTTGTGTGGCGGATAGCTGGGGTTGACTCACTATCGCCGTCAGCGGCATCAGTCAGTCGCTGCTATCTCTTCCCTCCTCCCTTTATCGTGTTGTCCGCTTGCTGCGCGCGCTTCTGCCCCCATCGTTTGCCGCTGGGTGTACTCGCCGCCCCCCTCCGCTTCCGCTTACTGCTGGTTGCTCTCGACGGCGGCGATGAGTCTTCGCTTCGGCGGCGCGAACTGCAGGGTCTTCTCGGCGGCGGCGATGAGCTTCTGCTTCAGCCTCGCTTACTGCTGGTTGCTCTCGACGGCGGCGATGAGCCTCCGCTTCGGCGGCGCGAACAGCAGGGTCTTCTCGGCGGCGGCGCTTAGCCTCTGCTTCCCCCACGGCTGTGACAACCTCGCGAGGCACTTGTATAGATCTCGTCTTTGAGAATCAAGCATTGGTGTACCAAGTCGAACATATATCAGTCTATTTCTCCGACCACAAAGCTTCCTTCATGACTGTCAAGAACTGTTAGTGGAGTCTTTGTTAAAGGAATACGTGTGAAAAATAAAAAAAAAATTATGTGACAGCGCATACATGTGTTGCTCGATTTCTTTGCCTCAATCTATCCAAAAGGTGAAACAGCTTATTTGCTGCGCTCAAATTTCGCATTAGGAAGTAACGTAATCGTCGGTAATTTTTTTTTCTTAGAGCATCCGTCAGGGGAGCCGCGATATCAGAGTACCTGGGGATGTACCTCTGATAGTAGCCGGCGACACCTAAGAACGACCGAATATCGGTCTTCGTGCGCGGTTGCGGGAAGTCTCGCACAGCGGCCACCTTTATTTCAGAGGGGCGGCGACGACCCTGACCAATCACGTGACCGAGGTAGACAACCTCGGCCTGTGCTAACTGGCACTTGGGAGCCTTGATTGTCAAGCCCGCTTCGCGCAGGCGGGTTAGCACTGCCCGCAAGTGTGCCATATGCTCAGACCAGGATGCGGAGAATATCGCTACGTCGTCTAAATAGGGTAAAGCGAATTCTTGCTGTCCCCGCAACACTTTATCCATGAGGCTTGAAAAACAGTATGGCGCGTTCTTCAAACCAAAACTCAACACTTTAGGACGGAATGTTCCCATTGGTGAAATGAAAGCCGCATACCTACTAGCCTCTTCTGTAAGTGGAACCTGCCAATAACCCCTGACAAGATCTAGGGTGGAAATAAACTGAGCGCTACTAACTTTCTCAAGGCGCTCCTCGATGTTAGGGATCGGATAAATTTGATCCTTAGTGATGGAATTAAGCCTGCGGTAGTCGACGCAAGGACGAGGTTCCTTGCCCGGTACCTCAACTAAAATCAAAGGGGAGGTATAATCACTCTCACCTGCCTCAATAACACCGAGCTGTAGCATTTTCTTTACCTCAGCCTCCATAATATCGCTCTGGCGGGGTGACACCCGATACGCCTTGGATCGTACTGGCTCTGGGGAGGTAAGTTCTATATCATGAGTAAGTACAGAAGTCCTACCAGGCTTCTCAGAGAACAGACCTTGAAACTCTTGTAAGAGCTGGTGTAGTTCGGTTTTCTGCTCAGGCGACAGCGATGCTTTACTGATTAAGTCACTAATGACTTGATCGGTGTCTTCCCTGTTCGTCACTGAGCCTAGTCCCGGAAGCTCGACCGGAAGCTCTTCAGGAACGTTTACCATCATGCACACCACTGCTTCCCTTTGTCTATAAGGTTTGAGCAGATTACAGTGGTAAACTTGCTGTGCTTTCCGCTTTCCTGGCAGACTCACCACGTAGTTAACGTCCGACAGTTTCTGAACAATCCGTGCTGGGCCCTCCCACTGCACGTCTAGTTTGTTGTTTAGCGATGTGCGCAATATCATGACCTCATCGCCCACCTCAAAACGACGGGCCCTGGCGGTCCGATCATAATAAACCTTGGCCCTCTGCTGGGCCTTTGCCATTGCTTCACCTGACAACTCCTGTGCCCTTCTTAAGCGTTCGAGGAGCTTAAGCACGTACTCCACCAGGACTGGGTCGTCGCCCCTGCCTTCCCACGATTTTCGAAGCATGCGAAGCGGAGATCGCAGCGAGCGACCGTACACCAGCTCAGCTGGCGAAAACCCCGTAGCCGCATGCGGCGCGGTCCGTAATGCAAACATCACCCCAGGCAGATACAGCTCCCAGTCAGTTTGATGTTCAAAACACAATGCTCTCAACACGCGCTTCATGACGGAGTGGAGCTTCTCAACGGAATTCGACTGTGGGTGGTACACCGAGCTGTGTAACAGCTTTACCCCACACCTTTCGAGAAAAGTTGTCGTCAATGCGCTAGTAAACACTGTGCCCTGATCTGATTGGATTTCCGCAGGAAAACCAACTCGCGCAAATATGGACAGTAGTGCATTGACTATCTCAACTGAGCTGAGTTCTTTAAGCGGCACTGCTTCAGGGAACTTTGTCGCTGGGCAGATCACAGTCAAAATGTGTCTGTACCCCGTGGCTGTTACCGGCAGAGGTCCCACTGTATCAATAACGAGCCGTCTAAAAGGCTCCGTAATGATAGGTACCAATCTCAACGGCGCCCTTGATTTGTCCCCTGGTTTGCCCACCCGCTGACAGGTGTCACATGTCCTCACGAAATGGTCTGCGTCCCGAAAACACCCTGGCCAATAGTACTCTTGCAAGAGACGGTCCTTAGTTTTCTTAACTCCTAGGTGTCCGGACCACGAACCCCCATGCGACAAGCGCAACAGATCCTGACGATAGCATTGAGGAACGATCAGCTGATCGAACTCCACTCCCCTGCGGTCTAGATACTTCCGGTACAGGACTCCACCTCTTTCCACAAAGCGAGCATTTTTCTTGGCGATGCCTTCCTTGACAATGCAGCGTATGTTTTCTAGGCTGCCATCCTTCTTTTGCTCGGCTATCAAAGCCGACCGGCTGACTTTTAGCAACCTATTAAGTCCGTCTGACGTAGGCGCGATGAGCAAATCTGCAGATAGCTCTTCTAACTTTCCCTTATCGGGCATTTCCTCTCCAGTATCTGGCGCCTTCAACGCTACAGGCTCAATTTTATTCAGTTCGGGCGTGCTCTGAATATCGGCTTGCTGCGCCTCTGACCCTTTTTCATTGATAACGTCGGCCCCGCAACTACCGCCTTTGCAGCGAGCTCCCGAACCTTCGATCTGGTTAAGGCCTGAACGCTAGCCTCACCAAACAAAAGCCCCTTCTCGCGCAGGAGGTGATCGGACCTGTTCGAAAATAGGTACGGGTACTGGGGGGGCAGCATAGATGACACTGCGGCCTCCGTCTCAAGCGCTCCGAATGGTCCTTCAATAAGCACTTTTGCTACGGGCAGACACACGCTATGACCTTCCACGGCTTGCTTGATCCATGCGCACTCGCCCGTGAACATACGGGGTTCTATGTAAGAGGGGTGAACTACATCCATTGTAGCTGCGGAATCGCGAAGCACTCGGCACTCTTTCCCGTTCACGAGGAGGTCTCGCATGTAAGGCTCGAGAAGCTTCATGTTCTCGTGAGTGCTGCATATTGACAAAAACACAACTTTTGGTTTTGTTTCCGGACACTGCGCCGAAAAGTGACCCGGCTTCTGGCACGTATAACAAACGCGCGCTTGCCTCATCTCGAACCGCTTTCTGCGTTCGGCTTCGGCTGCCGCCGTCTCCTTACGTTTGGTCGGACACTGCGCCGAAAAGTGACCCGGCTTCTGGCACATATAACACACGCGCGCTTGCCTCATCTCGAACCGCTTTCTGCGTTCGGCTTCGGCTGCCGCCGTCTCCTTACGTTCTGTCGGACAGCTTTCACTCGCATCCGCACTACGTGTGTCCCCCTTTAATCTCATGGGCGTGAACTTCGGCCTCTCAAACTTCGAGCCAAATTCACCCTTTTGACCGTCCTTAGCTCCGCGAGCCCGACGCGTCACAAACTCCTCGGCTAGCTCGGCGGCTTTAGCCACTGTACTAACGTCTGGCCTATCCAAGACCCAGTACCGCACGTTCTCAGGTAACCGACTATAAAACTGTTCTAGCCCGAAACACTGCAGAACTTTCTCGTGGTCACCAAACGCTTTCTCTTCTTTGAGCCACTCCTGCATGTTTGACATAAGCCTGTACGCAAACTCCGTATATGACTCACTTCTGCCTTTCTCATTTTCCCGAAACTTCTGACGGAACGCCTCCGCTGACAGCCTGTACTTCTTTAGCAGACTCGATTTCACTTTGTCGAAATCCTCTGCCTCCTCTCTATTCAAGCGAGCGACTACGTCGGCCGCCTCGCCGGGTAACAAAGTGAGCAAGCGCTGTGGCCACGTTTCCCGAGAGAACCCCTGCTTCTCGCACGTTCGCTCAAAGTTAACCAGGAACAAACCAATGTCCTCTCCAAGCTTAAACGGCCGCATCAGGTCAGTCATTTTGAACAATACTCGTTCTCCTGCACCGTGTGCCTGACTTCCATTACGAGCGCGTTCCATCTCTACCTCAAGACGCTTCATTTCCAAAGCGTGTTGACGGTCGCGCTCTTCTTTTTTCTCTTGTTGCTCTCGCTCTTTTTGTTCTTTAAGTTCGCGCTCCTGTCTCTCTTTTTGCTCTTTAAGTTCGCGCTCCTGTCTTTTTGACCTCTCCTCAATAGTCTCAAGGCATTCCGACAGCTCGTCATCCTTAGCCTCTAACTCAAGAATAGCCTTTAGCAGTTCTGGTTTTCTGAGTTTGTCTGAGACATCCAGACCCAACTCTCTTGCAAGCTCCAGCAATTTCGGTTTGCGCAACGACTTCAAATCCATGGCTGCTCTGAATGCTGCTTTCTCTACTGCCTATTATTGTCTTGCCGCAAACTAACCCGGCAGCAACGACAACCACAATTACCAGTTCTGTTTCTGACACTAACAAAAGCCTGGCAAAGCTCAGAAGAAGAAAGTCCCGCACTCACCAAACCTCGCAGCCAAGAATTCAGCGCAGTCGTTCCGCTGCAGGCAACCAGTCATCACACAGGGCTCGTTGCACTGCTCCCAGATGGTCTTTGTGCTGCTCAGCATACAGTCAACTGCATATCTTCGCTGCTGGCCTCCGTTGTCGCGATCTCACCGCTGGCAGACAGTTGTTGGAATCGCACCGCTGGCACGAGTTGTTGGGAACTCGGCGCTGACGCCCGTTGTTGCACCTGGGTCGCAAGCCCCAAGGGTAGCGTTGGCCTGGCGGCCTGGGGTACAACTGGAAGCATCCGAAGGTCCCGGCAAAGCATGAGTCGACTGGTAACAACAAAACAACTTGTTTATTCTAACATCGCAAAGAGTTGGCGGTCAGGTTGACCGAAGTAGAGAGATGGGAGTGCACGTTACTCAACAGAAGAAATCGGAGCCCCCTCTTGGCGTCCGGGGGCAGCTGCTTTTATACTCTCGCAGTTGAGGGCAAGAAGGAACCCCTCTATAGACGAGCACGTGACTGTGCCGCTCGGGCACAATGGGAAGAGAAGGTGGCGTATACGTCGTGCCGGCGCCGCTCGGGCACAATGGGAAGAGAAGGTGGCGCATACGTCGTGCCGGCGCCGGTCAGACCCCTCGCTTCACAGTTGGGGGAGCTCCTCTCCCCGGCTGCCGCGCTTCGACAAGCGTGGGCACCAACATGCACATACACACACACACGCACATGAAGACACGTGGCATTGGAACATGCCTGGACGCGCTTGGCAGGGAGGCGTAGCGGCGGCGCCGAACGGGCCAAAATGTCTGCCGCTTTGAACGAAGCCCCGGCGTCCGTTGCATCCGCGCCGGCTTTACCGCGCGTCGTAGGCGAAACGTAACACCCTGCAGATGAGGCAGGTTTGCCATTGCTAATACAGATAATACCGTGTCAATTACGCGCTGGAAAGCTCCGGGTGGCAAGCAAAGACCAAATGACACTAGCTTCAACACACAGAGGCCCTGCGGCGTGATTAAGGTGGTCTTCTCTCCATTCCTCTCGTCCACATCAATTTGCCAGTAGTCACTCTTGTATTCCATCGACAAAAAACTTCTTGCATTGTCGGTCCAATGCGTCACCTGTTCGTTAGAGGGGGTATACGTGTTTCTTTGTAACATTGTTTAGGCGACGATTATCGACGCGAAAACACACTGTTCCGTCCCATTTTATTGTGAGAACTATCTCACAATAAAGCTATCTGAAATATGTTCTTATAGTGTTTCTATAACTGAATGGAGCGTAATACAACGAAGCCTCAATCCAGCGATCGCGCAGATTCCCAGCGACCGGCGCGTCTGGATGCTTGTCCGCGTATTGTTTCGCTTTCTCCGCGCGCGCGTTTTCGCACCGTGCCATGAGCTTTAGGCCGCAGAATATGAGCATTTGACAGTATACAACCAACCATTGTTGCGTGGGTGCTATCAGAGCTGTTCAAAAATAACTTCATTGTAGAGACTTCGACGCCTACGGGGACTGTGATGTGCCGTCGCGACGATTCAATGTTTTTTTTCTTCTAAATTCTTTGACCTTTCAATATTATTTCTCGAGTTTTGTCGCACTGTATGTTTATCGGTGTTCTCAGCGTGCAATTTCCCGCTGCTACTTTTTTGTAATCCAGTGCATGCATTAATTCATAACACAAACATGACCATATGCCATGCTTTTTTTAAATGGGCTTCTTACCGCTGCCTTTCCACTCCACTCAACTTGCCAGTATCTATAGCATAGACAAGTTCATCGAACAAACCGTCATGACATTAGTCGGGCAGCGGACTCGGGCGAACGTCTCAGTGCGCGTTTTCAGAACATCGCAGACCGGGCGCCGTAGCAGAAATCGTCCTCGCGTCTGTGCTTGCTGCATACCCGAGTTGTAGCCGATGACTGTTTGCCGGTTTTATGTTTCGCGAGCCAAGCTTCACGCAGCTTCTTGTCCTGCGGCTACGTGTGACTGACACCGGCCTCCGTTACGTGCGCCCGGCCCTGCGGCACCGAGCAGTAGCCTACCATGTTGCGCGGCTTCAAAGGCAGCCACTACCTATTGTAGTGCTTTCAAGCGTTGTAAAGGAGACACTCGAAGCGGGAAAATTTCGCCACTAAATGAGGACCGCAGCGTACGAGGGAATTTAAACTCGTTTTTAGCTCGCTTCGGCGCTCCCGAAGCAGCCGACGCGGCCGCTATGTCCACGTGATCCCTCCTAGCACGTCACGCCGACGGTGGCGCCAGCTTTTCCAGTGGTGGAGCTTGAGGCCAATGCTTCAACGCGTGCGCCGTCGTGTTATCTTCGGAGCATGCGCAGAACGTTCGCTAAGTCGCGCGCCGTCCGCAAAAGCCGTCTGCGGACCGGTGTTGGCGCCTTTTTTCTTCGCGCGCCATGCATTGTGGGTCGACGCGGTCGGCCGCGCCGGCGCGCGAATGGAGCAGGAGCCAAATTTGCGCCGAGCCCGTCGGGGCGCGCTGGCAGCCGCCGGTTACGTCGGCGCTGCAGTGCGTCGGACTATGGGGAAGCAGCGCTGGATAGGCGGCGCGTCGAAAACAGTGCGTTGCACGCCGCCCTGGCGTCGAGACGCGGCATATTCCAGCCTCCCGACCAGACGAGACACACGTGCGCGGCCGTATTATGTAGTTCGTATGTTTCCGTTTTCGCGCCGCTTCAAGTGGACAGCTTTCGTAAAGAAGCTAGCGCCATCAAGTGAAGCAATGACGAAAGAAGCTTTTTTAAGCTTTATATATTTTTCACAGTGTGTCGCGGCGAGCACGTGGGTTTTTTTAACGGTTGCGCCTAGCTGCCTCGCAAATCTAGCAGCTACGACTCCGGTCGTGCTGCGCTATGGTTTCGGAAGTATTAGTTGGCCTGAAGACATTCCATATTTCTCTGGCTAGACATAAAAAATTCTAATGTTACTTCGCCACAGCAGTCAATGGAGAAGAAAGCTTTATCGCATCAGCTGACTCGCGCAAACAAATGTTTGAGTGCTGCGCTGCTGGATCCGTAACAACGCTGGCTACATTTAGCATTATTTACATAAATTTAGCGGATGCATCTCAGCGCCGAGTCCTCATCGGCATGCGCATTTTTAAAAACACATAGGCAGCTTAGTCGCGCACAACTCGTATTACAAGGCAGCTTCCCTCCCACATAATTCTTGGCAATGAATGGATAAGATTTACCTTTCGTATCTTTCGCTTGGTGCGGTGACGTTGGAAGGGGCTTGGCGGTGGTATTACGAAGGAAAAATGGTTGGTACATATGCCGGATGGTGCATGCTATTGCTCATTTTGTTTCCGACGAAATGCCGACTGCAGATTCTGCTGTTTGGTACTGTCTGCCACGGCTTACCGTCTTAACTATCGAATAAACCAAGCACACACGCGAAATTCGATTTAGAAACCAGCCCGACACCGCTTGACCGGGCGACAAGACGGGAACTTACTCCGCTCGCCTGACTGCTTGGATCCAACGCCGCCTCTATTCTTGTTCGTAGGGTTTAGATGGAAAGACACAGAAGGATGCATCCTCCCTCATCCCGACGTAGTTGTGGCACTTGTATACGCAACAGTATCATCGGCGTCCTTTTGTTTTCCTCCGACTTTCAGGGCACGCAACGCCACTACCAGTAGCAATTTTCGTCCGCGGGAGCGGCTGCATTGTGCACGTTCTGACCGGCAGGGCGGCGCTGCAGGCATCGTGAAAACTCCAGCGCTGGTTCCCCATAGAAGTAGTTGTTTTCGCCAACGTAACGTAGCGTGCACGAGCGCGCGCGCGCGCGCGTTACGTCGGACTATATTAGACAGCTTTAGTATAGCGTAAAATGCTTGCGTTAGCGTTAGCGTGCGACGCAACGTTAACGCAAAGAAAGACTGCACTGCGCGGCACAAGGTAGTGTTTTAGAATAGCGGAACGGAGAAAGCGTTAACGTTAACGCAAACAAATACAGCGCCATCTAGATGTAAAAACACAAAGTACTGGAAAGCCAAATCCGCACGATATGTCGAGCTTATCCAATGCCGAATCCGCAAGTGTGTCCCTAAGTCAAGCTTATCGAAAGCCACAGTCGATGCGTTAATTACGCATGTAGGTGTTTAGTTTGAGTGTTGTTTTGTCGAGAGTCGCGAAACACACCGATTATTCTTAGCATGCCGCGATCGAGTGTTCTGTGGGACCCATATTACGTGTCGTTTTTAAGTTGGGATGACATAGACGCCCTCATGCTTCGGGAACGAGAGCGACCGCGCAGGTTCTACGTGTCCTCAAGATCCACTCAACATCGAAGCTATTCCGGAGGAGACGTTTCGCCGGCAATTTCGCTTCCAGAAATCCGATTTCCCACTTCTTTCAACTTTTTTGCAACGGACGCCCATCTTGACGTCCGTCCGAATGGGTTCAAGGCGAAAACTTCCATCAGGAGGTTCATACCGTCGTCGTCGGTCAAACGCACACGCATTGTGAACACAGCACCGACCACACTAATGTGTTTTGCCGCGGAAAACGTGACATGCATCGGCTTGACATGCGGCTTTACACCAAGCGAACGAGCGCAATACACTTGGGCGCCATCTCGAGGCGGATACAGCAAACATGAGCAAACATTAGCAAACCCTCTCGTTAAGCCTGCTGCGCCGCTAATCGAGAACGTATATCGTAAACAACGCCCATTTGTCAACTGTACGCCACTGTCGAAGCATCATCACACAAATCTGAGCCGAACAGTGCGGCCGACGACTCGATAGATCCGAAGCGGGCTGCTCTCACTTCGACTGGCGCCGCCATCTTGCCGTACGTAAGGCTCCCCTTGCGTGCGTTAGCGTTCAACGCCAAATCCTGAAAATAGCGTACGTACGTAAGAGCTCCAGCAGCGTTTACGCGCATCGCATGCGCAGTGTGGTGCACGCAACGCTAACGCTAACTCTTTGCGTTTGCTGCTTTACGCTATACAAAAACTCTCTATTTACGCCGTTGGCCAAGCGTCTATACGCCCTCGCCCGCCCGCAAGGGGTTCATGACTGGAAGGCCTGCTCAGCGCCGTTCAATTGGGCATTATTGCTTTCGCACTCACAACTCACATACAGTGCTTAGGCGCCTTCGGATTCTTTTAATCCACTTGTTGCGTTATGGCTTCTCGTTTGCGGATCGAAATTCGGTACGTGCTCTGACGGAGTGGTCGAACACATGTATTGGTTATTAGGCGGGGTTTAGCAACTGGTGTTGGTGGGATATTTGGTTAGGATGAAAAACAGTCCTTGGGCTATAAGATGAAACCGTTTAGCAGTTCGTGTTTGCACCTGGGGGTCGATACTCAGATTATTATCGAAAGCTGGTTCATGAACTTGAGCAGGCGTAGTTAGTTCGGTAGAATCCGAGAAGACAAACGCCCTGCAAACAGCTGTATCTTCCTCTGGTATCAGATTTTCGTGCGTGCCCTTGTTTAAATTTTCACATTCCTGGCTGAAGCCTATCAACATTACCGGCGTTTTTCATGCACACAATTGAAGGATTCCTTTTACGACAGCGACATCTCCGTCGCGCAGCAGGTGTCGGTAGTTCTTGACGATGGCTTCTAAGTGTCAGGTTGCTTCAGCCCCGGCAGAAGTCTTGATGCTGGTACGAGGTGGAATACTTACTTGATCGTCAAGTATATTTACGGACCAGCGACTGGGACATATGGAACATTATCGCTTGGTATGCAGACGGTGTTATTGGCTTGTGTGTTAGCTCGACGATCGCACTGTGTCGACTCAGGAAGTCCATACCGAAAATTACGCCCCGTGAGCATTGTTGGTTCTACTGAGTGTCGATGCTAAGGAAGACTAGGTCGACGTAAATGGTGGTTAAAATGACTCAGTGTGTAAATGTTTATTATATCTATCTATTCTTCTTTTTCTTCATCATGTTCATTATTTAGTCATTGCGTATTATTCGTATGATATTTCACGCGCATTTACGTTGGCCTTGTCTTGCTTAGCGTCGATACTTGGTTGACCCCTTCTATTTTTCAGCGCTTGAAACTGCAATGTGCCCCTTGCCTCGGTTTTATTGTTTTCCTTTTCGCTTTCTGCTACCGCGACGCATAGAACCGATTATCTCCTAGTGTTTACGGCTTCCTTGAAACACACGTGCAAAGCTCGAGCGACGCGCGGCCGGCGAGTACTCGCGGCTTGCCCGACCGAGTTGTCCTCCATTCCGAGTTCGGGCACTTCGCGCTACATGGCGGAGGGCACTGACGTGAGGTGGCACTTCACGGTGGCATTTCCGGTCGACAAGTTACTTGGCTTCATTGGCTCTTGGCTTCATGCTATTTTGCTTGTATGTATATTGGTGTACCCATTTTTGCTTTACGTACGGATTCTCCGGTAACTCAGGCCTTTTAACGTAGCTTCAGTGAAATGAAAAAAAAATTGTGGGGATCAAAAGAAATTGTGGGGATCAATGTAACTATGCGGTTTGCTTTGATTGACGATAATTTGCGGTGATGTTGGTGGCAAATATGTAATTTCTTGAGCGTTTAGTTCAATACGAGAGTGGTGAGTTATGTTAAACATTACCTTGCATGCACAACTGCTGTTTGTCTGCGTAGTCCACAGAACACAATGGGAGACGTGTTTCCTTGAGGCGTTGTTGGGCGGCATTGTTTATATTCTGCGAGAGTTGAGCATTACCTTGTCTCACATGGCACATAGCATTGTGGCAGAAGTCTTAAACTTTAATTGAATTGTGGGGCTGTACGCAATTCCACTAATTATTATAGAATTGTATGTATACATTGTATACATACATTCGCGGTCTGCATGAAGTTTCCCTGCGTATCAGTGAGGCTGCTGTTTTGTGCAACGTTCTATTCGGGCCTGGGCGTCCTCGACGCTGAGTTCATGCTTTGGAACAATTTTTCTTGCGCTTGTTGACGAGCTCCTTCTGCATGCGGAACAAGCACGCATTTGAGACGCCAGCTCAAAGCGCTCTCTTCAGGCTATGGACGATTGTAATGTTTACGATATCACAGCCCAGCACTTGCATTTTTGTCGCATAGGATGCGCGGAGGAGCGAGCCATCTGATGGTGTTGCAAGAAATCCAGCCGCAAGCATTGCAGGACCATCACAGCGCCCGGAAAGTCGGGAGAAGAGGCAAAGAAAGCTTCGCTTTAAAAATGCTTTTTCCGCAGTAGCAGCTCCCCGGCGTTATACAGTGTTCAACGTTAATGTATTGGGCTCCTGAGCACGAGGTCGCGGGATCGAATCCCCGCCACGGCGGCCGCATTTCGATGGGGGCGAAATGCGAAAACACCTGTGTACTTCGATTTAGGTGCACGTTAAAGAACCCCAGGTGGTCGAAATTTCCGGAGTCCCCCACTACGGCGTGTCTCATAATCACAAAGTGGTGTTGCCAGGTAAAACCCCATAATTTAATTTCTTTTAACTTAACTGTACTCAACAGGCCCACTCACCATTTGCTCTGCCTGTCCGACATTCATAGATTTAAGAACTGGCGTAGCCATTCTTTTCGAGCGGGGGATGGTGAGCTGGCGTCGCCGGATGAGAGAGGAATAAAGAAGGAGGCGCGAGCGATTTGCACAGTGTTTACAGCATCATTGGTGACGCGGAGGGGGTCCCCGCCCTACCACCTCAACGTTTCAGTATGAAAACGGAGGACGACACGATAATGACGGAAGAAAGCAACATGCTCTGGCAATTAATCGGAAAGCGTTCCGAAACGAGGCACCTACTCAAAGCGGCAAAGCGAATCGCCCTACTGCACACCCTACTCGTTTGCCTTTCTTGGTGTCATGCTTTTTATTCCTGCAGTCTCATTACACGGCTGCAGAAAATGGGGAAACAGCGTTCCAGGCTTTAATTACGGTCGCCCTCTTGTGTGATGGTGGTGGCTGACAAAGAGAGAACAAAAAAACATGTCAATTCGCTGGGCTGTCGGCAGTACGGTCGTCCTTGCCGACACGACGTGACCAGGCCCCCTGAAATGAGATGATTGCCTAGTGCCCCCCGTCGCTTGGCCGATAGTCACGCTCTATTACCGTCCTCGAGTGCGACGCCTCTCTACTGCGCTTACAGACTCTGTGACGTCACCACTCGCATGTTGTAGCAACCACACTGCAACCGTTGCAACAAAGTCGTAGGCAGTGGGAGCAATTGGTGTCAAAGGCTTCATGGGTCTCGGATCGCTAAAGCCTCGTTGAAGTCTGTGCCACTGACCTCTCTTGCCGTTGCATTCCTCTCTGCATGCGTTGCTGGGTCACTCATGTCTTTCTCCCATCCAGATTGTTTTCAGGGAACGCACTTACAGCCCATAAGGACACCTTCCACGCAGTAGAACGTCCCCATACGACTGCGCTATGCTGCGAAAATAATGACACAACAATGTAATTTACGGGCCAGCCAAGCGACCAGCAATCGACGCCTTAGCATTTCGTTTGCGAAGTGGCAGTTCGGGTACGTGTTGCATCGTAACAGAATGCGCACAAGATGTCATGATTACACTGCTTATTCTCTCCTTTTCCGAAGTGACTCGTCACAGCCCAACGTCTTCGGCTATTCTTTTAGGCGATATGACACCTGTGAAAAAAGCGAGAGTCATTCTTTCACATTTTGTTTCCAATCTTAAAAAGCACACAAGCACGGATAGGTTTTCACGGCGTGCTTAATTTACACAGTCGAGAGCTTGCCAATATGCTGTACATTCAAAGGTAAACTATCAGTAATTCTAATGAAAAGTCGCAGTTTAGCCCGAAAGACAAAGCATCGATTGCGATAGCAAATTAGTGGACAGCTATACGAAGTAAGCATAGCAGTTTTATCGTGCGTATAAACTTGCAAACATCGGCATAGTAACTAAACTAACAAGCAAATGTGTCGCACGCGCAAAAGCACCATGGACACATCTCACTCGTTGACCGCGGAAACTTATTGTCAAAACACTGCAGTTAGGAATCGAAGTAGCATCAGCGAGTGAACTGACCTTCGTGCAGACTTCGGACTGTGTCCCCGTCGCAGGCGACTTTCGAGATACAGCGCCAAGCGCTCGCTCGCCCGGGCTAAGCCCAGGCCGCCCGGAGTAGAACGCGCCCCCTCCGAACTTTCCCCACGTGGCATTCCGCGCGACGGAAGGCGGCGCGCTTCCTCCCTGCTTTCCTCACTTTCGTGCGCGAGATTGAGCCGCGATCGCCGGCTGTTACGGTTGGCGTGTAGCACCCCGGGTAAAAAGGATTCTCGACCACCATGCCTCATCGAAACGAAGGGTGAATTCCCAATTTGTGGTGGTTGTCTCGGGGGGTTGCCGGTCTGGCTCGCGCACCGCAGTGCTTATAGGCCCCTTTGTGTGTGCGACTTTAGAGGGACCCTTTCCACGAACTGTCAGCACTTTCCGTGAACCAATGTCGCCTATAGAAGAAAGGCTCAACGAAAGTGGGAGCAGCTGCAAAGCCACGACGAGGATTCACAACGTCAACAGGGAGAATGGATCAGCAGCCCATCGACAACCAGTGGATGGGCTACTGACGTGACGTTGACGGGATCTAGCTCACGTGACGTTGACGCGAGCTAGATCCTGCCTAGTAGGTACACGAACACCAGCTCATGTACCTACTTTTTTGAGATTGCGAGATATGCCGTGAACATACGGAATAATGGCGCACCTGGTTTCAGAAGGGCCTGCTCGACCCTGGTTTACAGCGCTAGGTTGCTTGAGCTGGTTGAGCATTTTTTCCGCAACAGATACGATCATATGGTGAGGATAACTTGCCCCATTGAGGCGGCTGACCTGACAATGAAAACTGCTTTGCAGCTGATGCACGCATGACTTGTTAAGTGCGTTGGTTAAACATGATTGAATGATGCCTCGTTTTATTACTTTTGAATGAGCTGAATGGTAGGAGAGGATAGGTTTGCTAGCCCTTGGCTTGAACTGCCAGCACACATGACACGATGAAAAAGTGAACTCGAAATCTAAATATCTTAAACAGTTATCAGCCGGAAGCTCATGGGTCAGGGTTAGAGGATGGAAAGCTGATTTAAGCTCTGTCAATACTAATGATGACCGGGTCTCCAGTTCTGGACTGTCACAATCTAAGAACACTAAAAAATCATCGACAAATCTAAAGATCTGCATAACATTTGTCCCCGATATGCACTACTTTAACAGGTTGTCTTTTGAAGCTAAAAAGATGTCGCTTAAACAGGGGCTATACACGAACCTATACAGACACCCTCTTTCTGTAGAAAGACGTCGTCGTTCCATGTTATGTGCGTGGACTTCAGGTAAACTGTAAACTGTAAACTGCTGTCCGTTTACCTGAAGTGCACGCACATAAAATGGAACGACGACGTCTTTCTACAGAAAGAGGGTGTCTGTATAGGTTCGTGTATAGCCCCTGTTGTAAGCGACATCTTTTTAGCTTCAAAAGACAACCTGTTAAAGCAGTGTATATCGGGGACAAATGTTATGCAGATCTTTAGATTTGACCCAGTCATCATTAGTATTGACAGAGTTTAAAACAGCCTTGCATCCTCTAACCCTGACCCATGAGCTTCCGGCTGATAACTGTTTAAGATATTTAGATTTAAAGTTCACTTTTTCATAGTGTCATGTGTGCTGGCAGTTCAAGCCAAGGGCTAGCAAACCTATCCTCTCCTACCATTCAGCTCATTCAAAGTAATAAAACGAGGCATCATTCAATCATGTTTAACCAACGCACTTAACAAGTCATGCGTGCATCAGCTGCAAAGCAGTTTTCATTGTCAGGTCAGCCGCCTCAATGGGGCAAGTTATCCTCACCATATGATCGTATCTGTTGCGGAAAAAATGCTCAACCAGCTCAAGCAACCTAGCGCTGTAAACCAGGGTCGAGCAGGCCCTTCTGAAACCAGGTGCGCCATTATTCCATATGTTCACGGCATATCTCACAATCTTAAGAAAGTAGGTACACGAGCTGGTGTTCGTGTTATATTTTCCGCTCCGAAACGTCTTGGTTTGATGTGTGCGAAAGTGAACGCAGGAGATCGGGAAAACAAACAGGTGTGCGCAAAAACATGGGCAGAAACATGTCGGATGTGTTCAGAAAGTAGTTTATTCGGTCTCCTTGTCGCGCGGTTCATCATATGTAGGCCAAACGGGCAGATGTCTGAATGACAGATTACATGAGCATAGATGTAAGATGGAAAACCAACTCTCCGGTCATATAAGTGCGCATTCTAAGGCTCACAAGTGCATCCCAGATTTCGATAGAACCAGTGTTCTGTACAGATCTGACCATCAACTTACAAGGGAGATATTGGAAGCGCTTGAGGTAAAAGAGCGCAGTGTTGATTGCATCAGTGAAGCTTCAGTTTCGCTTTCGACAAAGGAACTGGCGTATCTTGAGAGTGACACTTAAATGTTATTCTGTATCTTGGCTTCCTTGTGCGATGCAGATGACTGCCCTGTTTCTTCTTGTTGTTTTGATCCTTGACAGCAGCTATATATTACTATGTCAAGAAATGAAACACTCCGTTGTTTGTGCGCCTACGTGCTGTCTCGTGTCCCCCTTCTTCGTGTGTTGTTTTATTCGGCGCCGTCTTTGTAATCATGCTTAACCAACTAGCCCGCCCAACACATGCTCTTCTTCTCATCTTTCACCAACCATTGAATAAACCGTGCAAGTTTCGCTGTAGAAATCATCTCGTCCCTGTCTGATCGCCATGGTCTACCGGACGCATGCAGTGCGCCGCCAACGCCACGCTACCCAATAGTAACGGCGGTCGAGCTTGAAGAAACAGGTGTCGCAACAACTGGTCGGCAGCGGTGGTGTACGCTAGCCTGGAGAACGCAACACGGCTCCCCCCGGCACGCTTTCCCTCGCACATATAGCGTATAGCGGCGAGGGTGCTATCGCCCTTGCACTTTGTACGAAACCTCACGTCGACGCCGATGGCAGAAATGTGGTTGGAATGTCCATATAATTGATATCGCAATGAAATTGCTATTGTGTATGGTTACAGAAATGCTGCATGCACAGACATACGGCTTATGGACTTTCATAGGCAAAATTTTCGTGAACAACCAGTTATTTAAATACATAATAAACTAGAATTTGTTAACTGCCATTTTTAATTTCGTGATTATGGTATTTTTTTATATAACACATTTGAAGACAATCCGATTCAAGGGGAATTTTAGCTTTTTATATTCCCACATGTCTAAGTAGCTGAAATATTCATCATTAAATTTGGCCGTAAGTACGCCAACTTCTCATTCACCGATGGAAGTCTCGACAAAAAGCTGTACCCCCTGGTGACGCATCGGATTTCTCGCCTGTCTAGAAGCCCGCCGAAACGGCTCCCAGCTGCTCGCTTCTTCTCTCAGCTGGAAGAAAACTGTCCCGCATAATTACCTGTGTAACGTGCGCAGTTTGATTTTAATATTGAGACTGCCGCCTCTGCCTGTAAAATTAGCTTACTAATTGAACAAATTTTATTATTTATATTTCGGAACAGCAGTGTTCTGAGAAAAACAAACATAATCGCCACAGTTATTCCACTTATTAAATTAATTAATTTCCATAACACCCCTAAAACCCTTAGAGTGGGTATTGAACACGCGCGGAGGAAGAAGGGTAGCAAACTCAGGTGTGGTCAGTAATAAAGAGCGAAATTATTCGAGCAGAAATAGTAACTGTACTCAAAAACTGTTAATTAGAAATATTGGTGATGGATTTCTTGAGACCAATTCATCGCGAAAATTGTGTCGTCAAAGCGCATTAGACCAACAGCAGAAACAGCATTCAGTAGCCCGCATGGCCTTTTTAAATTATTATGGTTAATTGAACTTTCAAGGCCTTCTGTGTGGCGTTTTTGGCAGCGCCTTATAATAGAATTAATTTACATTGGTTGAAATGCACTTATCGGCGACCAGTACAAGAAGGCAAAATTTTCTTTATTTCGACGTACTGCAGTCACGTTTCGGTAATTTTAACAGGGTAGTACATGATAATATTATTCAAAAGGAAAAAGGGCGAATACATGAACATACACTAGATACAGTTCATACACTAGATACGATAGATAGACGCTACTATGGGCCGAAGAACTATCGATAACACAAAAGCGGCAAGGTATACGTTATGCTGCGTCAATTTGGGTGTATGTAACACCTTTGTCCAGCGGAAACTAATGACAATAGGATTCAAATAGCTACAGTTCAATTCAACCCAATTCAATTAATAAGTACATTACTGAAGTACTAAAGCGCCAAGCAGACAACACAAGAAGGGACACGGACGAGCGCTTACTAACAACTGATACTTTATCGTCACAAACACAAAATATATACGCAAATCTGGCAGCGCAACTCACACGGTGTTGAAATTCGTATGGTAACCAGGGAAAAGGCGATAAAATGAATGTAAAAGAATACGATCGCGACAATGACACGTGGTGTATAGGGCCAAAAGGACCATACATGATAATGGTTACGCTATACACAAAGCACCGCCTTGAGGGAGTACCACATTAAAAGTTAAAAGATTAACATTTTTCACTAAGCGCAGGCGGCGCAGCAACGTGCTCAGTTCTAACAAAGCGCTTCTAAAAAGGACATTCTACTTTTATACAGAATTTCTCATGGTTCGCTGACGCATTCCAGGCCCTTCCTTTTAATGTGGAAGGCTTTCCTTCAGCTCACGGGCAACGTTGTCTCGACTTCTGTCCAGAACAATGGTATCTCGTAGGCGAGGCTTGCACCCACGCTCTTTGCAATGGGTGGCCATATTGGAACCAGTTCCTTTTCCCTGTGAGCGTTCATGTTATTTTAGCCTTTCATTTAAACATCGCCCCGTTTGTCCAGTGTAAACTTTTTTTGCATGAGAGCGGAAGTTCAGCTTCGAACCTGAAACCGCAGCGCGTGAACTGCTCTCTTTGAATAGGCGTGTTGCCAGGAAGGCGTCACCTGAAGACAAGGTGCCTACTGGAAGGAGTGGACGCTCTGTCAAGAACAGTTTCGAAGAAAGCCTCGGGCGACCGATCTGGGATTAACAAAGCAGTCCCCTTCGGCAAGGACAATGGCCTGCTGCTTTTACAGGCTGACAAGGAAGGGGCCTTCGTTGCCGTCCCGCAAGGAATTTACAAGCAAAAGGCCAGCCGAGCTGTGGAAAAGAATTTCGCCACGTCAAGCCTCAAGCCGGCTAGAGTGAAATCTCAGGTGGTGGCCCTTTGCAAGGAACTGGAACTAGGAAAGATAGCAAATGACATAAGTAATTAGAAAAGTAAGGCTTTGGGCAAGTTTTTTTACTGCCAAGAGCCATAAAGAAGAAGTTCCGTTCCGGTGTATCCTGAGCGAAAGGGAATCTTAGCAAGGTCATGTTAGCCAGTTTCTCTTAAAGCATTTGAGTTCACTTATCATAGAAGATCCTTTCAAAACAAAAAACTCCTATGATGTGGTTGGATTTTTGCAGTCCTGTGGTACCGTAATTTTTTCTCGGTCCATGTAACGGATCTTTTCTATTCCATCCCGCACAAGGAACTGTTTTTAGTTGTTCAGGCATCTATTGAAAAGATAATGACTGTTCGGTTTCTGAATTTTGTGGGATGGTCTGTTTAAAATTTCATTAGGCTTCTGGAGTTTTATATTAGTTCCACGCTAGTTCAGCTTGAAGATGGGGTTTATGTTCATAAAAAGGGCATCTGCATAGGGTCCTGTGTAGCCCCTTTCTTAAACAATATTTTTCTCTCGGCCGTTGATAGCATGTTGAATAGCATTCTTGACAAACAGTAGGTTTTGAAAGTATTCAGATACGTAAATGACTTCCTAATTGTATTAAACAGATAGGATCCATCACAACACCAAGAAACTGTCAAGGAGATGCTGGAGGTTTTCAGAAAATATAGCCATGGTTTATGGTAATATAGCCATGGTAATATAGCCATAGTCACAGGTTGGCTATAGCCATAGCCAACCTGTGAACTACCAAAAACAATAAGTTGCAGTTTATAGACCTCGAGCTCAACCTGGGAACAGAAGTGCACTGGAAATACCACCCCCGAGCGCAAAACGAGCTCTTCTCTTATGAGTCAGCCCACTCTAAGACTAAAATGAGCGATAGCCACAGCGGCATTGGAATCGGCTGCCACGAAATCATGTAAGTATGTTATACGAAGCAGTTTCGAACTGCAGATTGAAACGCTAAAAGAGGAGGTGTTCCGACAGACAGTTTTAATTTCAGTAGTAGAGTGCCTGCTCCAGACGATAAATGTGTAAAGCAAGGGAAAACACGCAAGAACAAACTAGGAGATTAAGACCCGTAGTCATACCGTACTCTCACCGTGTAGCTCACAATCTGAAAAAGGTCGCTAGTAAATTCAAAGTCCCCGTTGTTTTCTCAGCCCCTTCGAAACTTGCTACATTGTGCGCTCGCGTTAACAACCAAAAAACAGAACGCGCGCCCTGCGGAACGCAGCATACCGACCCACTTGTCAGTTGCAAGGAAGCGGTGGTTTATCAAAGTCCGCTCTCATGCAAAAAAGTTTACATTGGACAAACGGGGCGATGTTTAAATGAGAGGCTAAAAGAACATGAACGCTCACAGGAAAAAGGAACTGGTTCCAATATGGCCATCCAGTGCAAAGAGTGCGGGTGCAAGCCTCGCCTAAGAGATACCATTGTTCTGGACAGAAGTCGAGACAGCGTTGCCCGTGAGATGATGGAAACCTTCCGCATTAAAAGGAAGGGCCTTGAATACGCCAGCGAACCATCCAAAATTCTGTATAAAAGTAAAATGTCCTTTTTAGAAGCCCTTAGTTAGAACTGTGCACGTTGCTGCGCCGCCTGCGCTCGGTGAAAAATGTTAATCTTTTAGTTTTTAATGGGGTACCTCCTTACGGCGCTGTTTTGTGTATCACGTAACCATTATCATTTATGGCCCTTTGGCCCTATACAGCACATGACATTGTCGCGGACGTCATCTTTTACAATTGTTTTATCGCCTTTTGCCTGGTTACCATGTGATTTTCGACAACGTGCGAGTTGCGCTGCCAGATTTGCGTATATATTGTGTGTTTCTGACAGTAAAGCATCAGCTGTTAGTAAGCTCTCGTGTATGTCTATTTTTGTGTCGTCTGGTTGGCGCTTTAGTACTTCAGTAACATGCATCAACTAGCAGAACAAAAAGTTCTGCTAGTACGTACATGTTCAAACTGTGAGGAAAACAACGAAAACGAGAGTGTTGAAACAATTGCACTAGTTAGCTTATTCCAGTCGTCTATGATGCGACGAAACAATGAATACTTAAAGCAATTTTTGCGTCTGCGAAAAGGGGCCATAACAGCGTCATGTAGCCTGAAGAAAAAGAAAAGATACCAGCCATGTTAACTTTATAATGGCGGTTAATCAATTCATATCAAAACTTCAGCCTTGAACAGCGGTATCCTAAAGATAAGGGCAAAACTTGTGCTCTGTTTAAAAGGCCCGTAATTCAAGTCCTTGAAGACGTGTTGCATATAAAACACGCCGCTCTTCGTCGCTCTTTTTCTAGTTTTTTAGTAGAAATTTCAGTAAAGGGGTCCCATATGATTGCTGCGTAATCTAAGATTAATAGAACAATTGCTTTGTATCCTAAAAGGCGCACAGAAGGAGTTGAAAGCTTGAGAGTATAAGAAGAAGAAAAAAATTGCTGGTTCTTCCATAATTCAGAGTAGATGTAAGCATGAAAAGGCAAAAGGCAAAAGGCAAAGCAGATTGGTTGGAGATTATACTTGCCACAATCTTAAAATGGGCGTAGTGCATGTTCGCAGTGGAACACCACACTACACCGCAGTATGCCGTACTGTGCACTGGTCCATATGGGCGCTGCCCAGCTAGAAGGAAAATTTAGAGAACGCTTAAGCTTCGCCTTAAAGAGTGGAACACGAGACCATTCAAAGATCCCTGAGGGCTTCTCACGCTTCCCGGCAACTGGAGCCCATGTAACCGTAATGTTTACCGGGAAGTGCTGGCCGAGTACGCTAGGCACATAGGCGGGCTTTCTGGGAAAAACGGGGCCTCTTGCGTGGTGACCGATACGACGGAGGCGAGCGCCAGCTGGAGGTATTGGTTGGGTGGATGGATGTCATGAGCGTCCCCTTTTGTAACACGGTGGTAGGTTGTGCCACCAAGCTCTTGTTCTCTAACATGAATACAGCGCCGAGAGAGCAGCAGGCAGCGTGTCTCAACCAGAGCAGCTCAGACAATCTCGAGCTCGCGCCTCCCGGGCGACTGGCGATGAGGCTGCGGCGCCGGGCATTCCTCTTCCACTATAATCGCCCCCCCCCCCCACAGGAAAAGGAGCCATCCTGGCGACTCATGGTGAACATAGAATCATGGGGTCGTAATACGACTTCAGGCTTTGTACGTGGACGGTCTCACGACCACGACAGCGTTGGTCCGTAGGTGACGTGACAGGCTTGACAATATAGTTCACAGGCGATGTGTGCGCTACAACACGGTAGGGTGCTTGCTATTTGGAGACAAGCTTGGATAAGAGTCCAGCAGGAATGGCGGGAACCCAAAGCCACACAAGGAAGTCCGGAAGAAAGTGACAACGAGGGTGATCATCGTCAAGTCTAAATTTTTGTTTCCATTGGTCGACGGCTGTGACGGTCGACGGCTGTGACGGTTGTGACGGCATTCCTCTTCGCGGCGGGCAGCTTCAGAGAGGGGCGTACATTCGGATAAGTCGGGTCTGTATTGAAGAATGGTGTCGAGGGTAGTCGAAGGTTCGCGGCCATACAAGAGGAAGAATGAGGAGAAGTTTGTGGTCGCCTGTGGTGCAGTGTTGTAGGCGAACGTGATGAATGGCAAAATGAGGTCCCAATCAGTGTGATCAGAGGTGACGTATTTGGAGAGCATGTCGCCAAGGGTGCGGTTAAATATTTCCGTCAGACCATTAGCTTGAGGATGGTAGGCGGTGGTGGTGCGGTGAACGATGCGACATTCAGCAAGGAGCGCGTTTACGACTTCGGAGAGGAAGACACGTCCTCTATCGCTTAAAAGTTCGCGAGGTGCATCGTGATGGAGAATAAAGTGAAGCTGATTCAAGGGAGCGGTGATGGACGCAAAATTTCTAATGAATCGGCGAAAGGAAGAACACATGCCAAGGAAGCTGCGAAGTTCTCTTACGGAGGAGGGTTTGGGAAAATCAGCAACTGCACGGAGCTTGGCGGCGTCAGGAAGGATACCGTGTTTAGATACTACATGGCCAAGGGTGATGAGCTGATTTGCGTCAAAGTGGCATTTCTTCAGGTTGAGCTGAAGGCCGGCGGCAGTTTGGCACTGCAACACTTCCTCCAGCCTACAGAGTTGGGTAGAAAAATCGGGCAAAAAATAACCACAAGTAGCACAAGCACGTTTTCCACTTGAGACCACGCAAAAGATTGTCCTTCATAAGCTCAAATGTGGTGGGGGTGTTGCAAAGCCCGAAAGGCATGACGCGAAATTCATATAGGCCATCTGGTGTTACAAAGGCCGTTTTAGGTTGGTCTTCGGGTGCCATAGGGACTTGCCAATAGCCGCTGCCTAGTCGATAGAAGAGAAGAACTCCGCGCCTTGGAGACAGTCAATGGCGTCTTCAATTCTCGGAAGAGGGTAAACATCTTTACGAGTTATTTTGTTAAAACGACGGTAATCGACACAGAATCGTATCGATCCATCCTTCTTCTTAACGACAACAACGGGAGATGTCGAGGGGCTGTTTGAAGTCTGAATGACGCCGCGCTTGAGCATGTCAGCTACTTGGTCGTCGATAACACGGCCCTCTGTCGCAAGACCCGATGTGCTCTTTGTCGCAGTGGCGCACTGGTACCCGTGTCGATGCGATGACAAACAATTGACGTGCGGCCCAAGGGAACATGCTGGCAGTCGAAGGACGAACGGAACTTATCGAGAAGGCGTAGAAGCTGGGCGCGTTGACGAACAGTCAACGTCTCGGCGATGGCGCTATGTAAAACAGTGGGCGCAGTCGGCTCCTGCGCGGGGTTACAGGTCACTCCGGCGACATCATGAGTGGAGATGGGACCAGTTGGCATGTCAATGACGGCAACAAAGTCGACACACTGGGCACGGCCAACGCACTCCCCACGAAGCAAAGTGAGAGTGCAGGATAATCGGTTCGCGACGAGCAATCTGCTGACGCCGGCATGAACGTCCAAAAGAGCGAAAGGCAGCGGGGAACATTTGCGACGAGCGAGAATTGCAGATGGCGTATAAAGTGCGCTGGTATCCGCAACAATGTTGCATTACATTGTGGCAAGGGCAGATGAGTGCGGTGGCATTGTAGCGTCTTCGACAACAAAATCTTCAGGTTCACGAGCGTCAAAGAGTGGGGCATTACACAGCGTTTGAAATTCCACTTCATCACGATAACAGTCGATGACGGCCTTATTAGCGGAAGGGAAGTCCCAGCCCAAAATAAGATCGTGGGAACAAGAACACAGCACCAACACAGCACATCCGTCAGGCATGACGGATGGCAGAGTTCGGGTGCGTAATTGCAGGTTGGGGAAAGCCGTTGCACCTCCACCAGAATCTAGTATGAATACAGCGCGAGAGAGCAGCAGGCAGCGTTTCTCAACCAGAGCAGTTCAGGCGATCTCGAGCTCGTGCGTCCCGGGCGACTGGCGATGAGGCTGCGGCACCGGGCATTCCTCTTCACTAATGTTTCTTTGTTTCCTAATATCCTATGTTAAAGAAGAAAATCAGAAATTATAACCACGATGAAATCCTATAACCAAAGTTTCTGAACTCCTGTTGTGAAGTTCGTTTTTGTAGGCCTCCACCGTTTCTCATTTCCCTACTTCCGCCAAATCTTCCAAGCGCCGTTTACTAATCTCTACTGCGCACATGTTTACTTTCCCCTGCTCTCGCTGAAGCTCTAGTAACTTTCGTGACTTTCGCGTATAATATCGCCGTTCAACGCACGACCGCTTACTCACCATTCTATCTTGTCTATGGTTGTTCGCCCTTTTCCTGTCTTGACGTCTCTTTCTTCGCGCCAACTGTCAATCGAGGCCCATCCTCCTGTAGAGAATATGTGTTTCGAATTCTGCGTTGTCGTCAGCTCGACCGCATCAACACCGAAGCACGGCAACAGGACCGCAAGTAGCATCACGACGCCTCTAATTGCCTCGTGTGCTTCTGCCCTGGCGAAGACGTGTTCCTCTGTACACCAGTTCGTACTCCTGGCTTGTGTGACAAGTTTAAGCTTCGGTGCATCGGCCCCTACAAAGTATTGGAGCAGACCTCACCGTTTAACTATCGCGTGGCAGCAGTTATTGTTCCAAATGGCCACGGTGCCGTACTGCTGAGGTTGTCCACGTTTCCCGTATGAAGCCTTTCACGAGGCGTTCGCCGCCCCTTTTAATTGCGGCCAGGATGACCGCTCTCGCGCGAGGGGACATTAGTGCGGGCATTTATTAGGCTATCCTTTGTCATCTGTACATGATCATCATCATGTGGGATTCACATGAGGTTCTTCTTCATCATCGCTTGTGGGGCTTTCTCTTAAGTGTGATCCGTGCTGTGGGCGTTATCGGTTCGCCGCATCTCCGACGCGTAATAAACGTCGTGATGACTGCTGTGTCACAGCTTGTTCTTTCTTCTATACCTTTAGGTAGAGGTAGGTTACACAGTTTTTTCTCTACAACTAATGGTAAATTTTACGAAGGTGTTTGTACCAGATAATGGGTAGAAATAAGAGCCTTTATTTGTGTAGTACGGAGTGTGAGCGTCTTTACCTTTTGAAAGAAATGTGTTTGAATCGGTAGGCAGGGAAGTGGGAGCGCGATTTTCCTATAGAATGTGTGTGCTAACGTTGGCATTACAAAGTTTAGTGCAGGAGAACCATAAACTAGCGGGGGTAGGTCGGGAATATAGCAAACAAATTCAAGGGCGAGCAGAGCACGGGAAGTTGATACAAGAAAAGGCAGCTCAAGTACAACAGACGTTGGGGGCCACTATTGCGCCAAGCAAAGGTGGACGCTTTGATGCAAGCACCGTGAAGAGTGCTGACTCTGAACCGGGGAAAGCACAGGAAGTCAAACTTACCACGCCAGGAAGCAGTGACTGAGCCATGACAAACGCTTGAAAAAGAAGCAGGAAATTCTATGCAAGTTTATTCACTTGAAAGTGACGTCCGAATGTTTGGGCTGCACTTCGGCAACTTCAGGTAACCAATGAGCGTTTATGAAGATGTCGGATGTTAGCGAATATTTTAAGAAAGGTGTTCACAGATGGGTGGCATATATATTACCCACAGAATGGAAAACCACAAAAATAATGCCTATGCACAAATGAGGCAGCAAAAGTGTGATCTTAAATTGCAGACACATATCGTTAGGTATAAGTGTGTGCAAATTATGAGAACATGTAATAAGAAAATATATAACTATGTACCTGGAAGAACAACGTATACTGTCCTTTGCTCAGCATGCTTTCTGTAACGGCCTTGCTACAATTGCGAAACATTTATTATTCATACATGATGTAGCCCATGCCATTGATAGCCACAAGAAATTCATCAAAGTTTTTTAGATTTCTCTAAAGCATTCGACCGTGTCTCACATAAAAAAATATAGAAAGAATTACAGCTAACACTCAGAGATGACCCTGTTGCTCACGTGTTAAAAATTATTTGAGTAAGCGTTAAATTTTTTTCAAATATGGGGCTCTGCATATAGATTAACACCAGCCACATCAAGCGTACCACAGGCAAGTCTCAGCCCATATTTTGTTCACACTGTTTATTAGTGATTTCCTTCTCCGCTAATGTATATATCACAGTCTTTGCAGACGATTGCACAATTTACCAAGAAATTAATTCATTTGCAGGCCACCTAATCCTATATAGTGCCTTAGAATCTGCGGACAGATGGCGTAAAGACTAAACGTTTTGTCAATGCTGGTATAAATCTGTTCATTTGGCAATAACTTGCAAATATTACAGGTTTTACCTTTTATTCCGATAGCGATTATATCGACCCTCCAAGCGCATTTCTGCCGTCGTCATGAGATTTCCTACAAGGTCCAAGGGCGATAACGCCTTTGCCGCGCGCCCTACGCTTGTGTGAGAAGGCAGCCAGTGATCGCGGCTCGATTTCGCCCTCGCGAAAGGGACGAATGCGAAGAGAAAGCGCGCAGTCTTCTCGCGCCCGCGCGTCATCCAACGTTCAGAGGCGCCGAGGGGAGGGGAGGGCGGCGTTCTCTCCGGCTGCATTGAAAGCGATCTGCGTTGGGGGCAGACTTTATGTGCATCAGGAGCTTGTAGCTCCTTGCGTGCTGTGTGTTTTCGGCGCTCGCTTTGCGTTTAAGCGAGTCAGCACGAATGTCATTTCGCTCGCTGCTGCTGCCGCGTTTCCTCATGCCAGCGTTTTGACCGCGAGCGTCCGCGGTCATCGAGTCTGGTGTGCTCACGTTTGCTGTGCGCGCTGATGCCATGCTTATTAATTTAGTTAGAAAGCGAATGTTTACAAGTTGATACGGCCCATAAATACCACATCATGTGACTGTCCGCTAATTTGCTGTGGCAGTTGATGCTTCTCCTTTCGGGCAAAACTGCGTCTTTTTTACACTTTTGACAACGCTCGCTTGTCCAATCTGAGTAATCACAAATATTTGGGCGTAATAATTGCAAACGATCTCAGATGAGAGACTGATATAAAAAAAACTTTTTGGCATCTAGATGATTCCAAGACGCCTGCTTACGATCTTCTATAGCTTGGTGTATTCCCTTGTGCCACCACTTACGTGGTTTCCTCTCTCCACTCCAACCATTTTATCGCCGTGTTTGTCTGATTTCCTGCTGCATAACGTCTACCATTTCTTTATATTCCGTTACTGCTGTAGGAAACGCAACAATTTTTTTCCGATCTCTGTTATTTGCTTTCCTTATTCACATTTAGAAATTCTGATGATATTGGTTTGTGTTTTGCGCCAGTATCTCTCTCAAGCTTTAATGTTAAACGTCTATGATCGCTATCCGGGCTACTTTATCCATGTTCATCTATTATCATTTGCTATAATTGTTCGTAGACCATTTCTGACACTAAGGCGTAGTTTATACATGACTGCCTGTTTCCCCATTGCCACGTTACCTGTCCATGACACTTACTCTCGATTTAACTGCTATAAGGTCCTGTTCATCCCACACAGAGAGAGAACCCTTTAATGAAAGGCAGAGATTTTAGCCGGCGTACAAACATCGTTGAGAAACTCTGCGTGGGGAAGGTAATTGGTTGAAGAAAGAGAGGAGAGAGGCGCAAAAGAAAGGAAGAAGTTAAAAAATATGGGCACTGAGTTTTCTGACTCATGGGCAACGGCGTGCTATGGCAAAGTCCTTCAGCGTATGCACCGTCCTACAATGAACTGACAGAATTCGGCGCGCGAAAGGTACTTGAGAGTGACAGAGTAGAACTAAAGCTTGTCGAGTTGACCAATGTTTTCTAAGTATGTGAATAAAAAGTTCATCGTACACCTCTGTTGTGTGAGGCAGGCTAAAGTGCCTAAGAGTCTGGATCTGAGATTTTGGTTGATTGAGTAAAGGAAAGGGTAATGTTGGGTCGGCAAATTCCACAGCTGGTCCTTTTCTTCAGAAGCAAATCTTTTAGCTAGTTAGGAAGCATCAGATGTTGTGAAATAAATCCGCTTATATTTTTGGTGTGGAAGACTTTTACGTGCCGCTTCATCTGCTTTTTCGTTGGCCAGAATAACACGGTGAGCAGGTATCCACTGAAATTTGACACAGCAGCCTGATGCAATGGCCAAGTGATGTGTGTACGCAATGCCGAAAAAAGCATGCTGATGATTCTTTTTTTTAATACACTGCACAATGTTCGTAGTGCTCTTTTAGAGTAAGTGAAAATCGCCCATTGATCAGGCGCTCGGAGCAGTATATAGAGGACAGCTTTTTTGATGCCGTGAAGCTCTGCTGTCGTTGAGGATGTCCTCCGCCGCCGCCGATAAGAAAGCATTTGCCTTGTTGAGGGCACATAAAGACCACAGGAGGAAGTCTCCCGAGTGGTTGAGGCATCAGTGTAGATGTGGGTGTGCTGAGTATATTTCTCGGCTAAGTAGAAGAGTCTCTAAGTCTCCAGCAGCGCGGCCTGTGGCATGCGACTCCTTGTTCCATTTACAGTGGGTACAAACAGGTTTTATATCTAAAGGCGAAAGTGTCCAGGGAAGAAAAGCCGCAGGCAGTAATTTCTGCGGCTGAATAATCGGTGGAATGTGCAAGGTTTGCACAGCTTGGCCCAAACCAGACTTACTGTGGGTTACGTGGACGCGTTACATGAAGTGCTTCTTCCCTTGGATCACGTGCCGAAGACGGGTAGTCATTGTTCCTTGGGAAGCGATGACATCTAGCGGTATACATCCTGCTTCCGCTACTGTTCCCGAGGCTGAAGAGCCCTTCGGGAGGACCAGTTAAATCCGCAGGCAGCTGTTCTGCGCGGCTTCCGGAGTCCTCTTCTTTGCTGGTGATAATCTCTAAAACACCAGTAGGCAATCGCGCAATGTGCCTTCAATATAGGCTTTTTCAAGTAGTACCAATGAGGGACAGTTGCAGCCCCATCGTGTTCCCGCCATGAATTTGAAAACTTGCGGTGCTGCGGCAAACCTCGCACGTAGTTTTTACCTGAGGGGACCTAGAGAGATTTGTGTCGATCACAATTCCAAGGAATCGCTGAGACGGTACAGTACGGCAGCGGTCGTCCACCAAGTAAGAGCGGATATTTGGTCATTTTCTTTCTTGTGGAAACCATGGCGGTGCTTTTTTCTGGCGAGAGGTGAAGACCTCGGAGAGCCAAACACATGTATAGCTTCAGTAATGCTTTTTAAAGTCGTTGTTGGGTGTTATAGCGCGAACTTGATGCGTCCAAGAGGCAGATATCATCGGCATAGGCTGTGATTTGTACGCCTCGCGGCAGGTTTCTTCTTAAGCGTATTTGGGTGAGATTGAACGGGGGGGGGGGGAGAACTGAGCACAGCACCTTGGGGTACGCCCTTCTCTACAGCATAAGACTGTATAAGTCCATTCGGAGTATTCATAAATATTTTCCGCTCTGCTAAATAGTTTTCTATCCACTTGTATAGCTTTCCTCCGAGGCCAAGGCTAGCCAAAGCTGCGAGAATGCCGTGGTGAAAAACAGAGTCAAAAACTGTCTTGATGTCAAGGAAAACGGCCGTCGGGATGCGCCCAGCGCGAATGTCCTCTTCGAGTGAAAAGACGAGGGTAATAACATTATCAATAGAAGACCTGTTTTGGCGGAGTCCGATTATTTCTTGGGGAAAATTATTGTGGCTTTCAAGGTACCAAGTAATACGTTCGTAGATCATCCGCTCCACGAGCTTGCCTACACAGCTCAGTAGGGCGATGGGCCGGAAAGACGTGTAGCTTGTTGGCTGCTTGAAAAGCTTCAGAATCGGCACGATTTTCGCCAGCTTCGATTCCGTTGGGACCTCACCAGACATCCACGAAGAATTATAATATTCCAGGAATTGTAAGTGGGAAGTGCGGGGCAGCTTTGCGATAGCTTCATAGCTTATTTCGTCATAGCCCGGAGATGTGTGCCTGTTTGATTCAGCGGTAGCGGTGGTGAGCCCTTCAATTGTGAAAAGCAGATCCAACGCTGGCACTGCCGCCTGTAGGATGCCAGCTGACTACCTGTTGAGGAAATCGAAGGCCTTGAACCCGCTGATGAAACCTGCAGTTTTAATGTGATATTTCTTTGAGGGAATATTGGTCATGCAGAGAGAGTGCAGCAAAGGGGTGAAGCTGTTGGGGCATCCTGCGCATACCTCTAATGATCCGCCAAATGTTGGCGACCGGTTGCCGCGGAACAGAAGTCGTGCCATCTTTGCCGACTACGTTTATCCAGGCATCGCCTCATGTGACGTGTTTGTCGACAGGCATGGAGGTCTTCAAGGCATTTCTTACGTAAAACTTTCCTTTCAGCTCGCCTGCGAATGGCACACAATCTTTCAAATTCCTCGTCAATTACTGGTCCTGGGTTGCAGCAGTAATTCCCCTGCCTGCAGCGTCCTTGTATACATCCCGATCTGTATATTTTATAAGGAATTTTCTTGGTGACAACTGCATAGAGACAGCTGATATAGCAATCGGGTAATGGTCATCCCCGCGTGTTTCCATGTCGGTACACCAGCTAAAGTTGCGGGCAGCAGAACTTGTTACGAAGGTCCCGTCAATGCTGCTGGTAGTCGTCAGGTCTCTGAGGTAGATTATACTGCCGTAATTTAGAGGTTCAATTGAATAGTTTGAGAGAAGCTCGGCGAATTTGGCTTCTCGTGCACATGTATTTGAGCTGCCCCAAATTTCATTATGAGCATTAATGTCTCCACAAATAATATGTGGAGAAGGTGTCGTTGAAATCAAATTTTCAAATCTCGAAGCGTTGAATGCCTGCCTGGCTCCGGGTATACTACAATGACAGTGTATTTTTGTTGGCCTATTAATGTTATGGCACAGATATTCATTGTCACTGTGAGGCGGGATATCCTTGCGAAAGCCTATCAGTCATCTGCTGACGTCATTCGATCTCTGTGAATGATGAAAATAGTGCCCTTGCATTCGGAAATATTCCTCGACGCGCGATTCAGAGATGACTATGAAAGGGAAGTGATATGCTGGCACCAGCAGCCGGAAATCTGGAAGTTTCAAGCGAAGACCGCGAGCGTTCCATTCAAATATGGTGCATGTGCGAAAAAATATTGTAGATGGCCAGCTCAGGTGAGGCTGTCGTTGCACAAGCCATGATTATTTCTGTGAGGTAGTACGCCCCTGTGGAGCCTAAGATGCCGACACCAAGGGCTCCATTGTAAGGACGGCTTCTACCTCTGGGAGACACCTTGACGAAGAGTTGGCGCGGAGAAGAGCTTTGAGGGCTGTCGACAACATCGGAATCAGTAAGCGTGTATTGTGTTGTTCGGTGCTTCCGTGTTCCTTTCTTTGGCAGGTCATCCTGTACTGTTGTGGCGCCTGAGGCTGATAGCCGCTGTGGTCGTTTGTTGGGTCTTGTGCGAAACGTTGGGGTAGCTTTGAGGGAGGCGATGAGGCAGCGGGCTTCCCACATTTCTTTCTGATCTCATCAGCGTATTTGTTGCCAGATGTTTTTTGGCTTTGTGTCGATTGTTCCTGAGAGTGGTTTGTCGTGTTCGTGAAAAACACGTCAGGGTTAGGCAGTGGTTCATGACGCTTGCGTGGTTTCCCTTGTACTTGCTCCACCGTGCGAGCAAGTGTAGCAGACTTTTTTTAACGCACCCTCCATATGAAGCAGGGTGTGGGTCACCCCATTTCTGGAATTTAGGTTGGGCTCTCGAGGTGCATTCCTTGTGTGAACATGGGCCTGCACACATATTGTAGCGCACTGGGTTGGTACAATGTCTCGATATTTGGCCATGCCTCTGGAATTTGTAACAATGTGTTGCTGCCCCGACGTATTCGGCGACAGGGTAACTGCAGAATCCAAGCGTAACTCATTGACGTAAAGGTGAATCTTTGACAAATTCCAGTGTAACAGATCGACGACGTGTCTCTTTGACCTTGTCGCCATTTTCAGGGGTGTAAGTAGTGAGCCTCCTTGCTGTAACGACGCCTTGGTCGCTAGGTACTCTTATGTCTTTATTTGAGTAGCTGAGATGTACATCGCGTATTTTGCCGTAACTGACCGTGTATGAATATGGGACACGGGATTCTACAGCCACGCGAGCTAGCTCAGTTAGCGTGAGCAAACGGTTGGCGGTGGGCAGTGCTGACACTCTAACAATCAGGCATCCGTCCTTGTTGAGGCGATGGCTGAGAACTCTCTCTTGAGCCGACGTTACAACCACAGATGCCACGATGTTAGGGTTAACATTCCATAGGTTTCCTCCTTCTAGGGTAGGTCTGAAGATAACAGGGACACCAGCACCGTTCTTTTTCTTGCAGAATACGACCGTGAAGGATTCCTGGTTCATCTCTTCTGCATTTTCGCCAAATGGCTCTTCTTCGCGTAGTCTGTTGTTCGCAGGACCCTGGTCTGTAGCTGCTACTGCAGGGGCTGCAGGACTAGTAGTTGCCACCGCTGCCATGGATGCAGCGTGGAGTGCATCTGGCGATGATGTACCGTGTCGTGGTGGATACGGCGCAGAGCGCCTAGAGGGTCGCTTGACGTGCTTCTCTGGGTGGGTGGGGACCTCCAGGTCGTCCCACGGCTAGCACAGAGCACACAAAAAAGTTTCAAAGCCTATCAGACGCAGAGAAAAGCTGAAAATTAGGGACTGGTCTCAGAAAACCAATTCTCTAAGACATCTTCGTCGTCGTCTTCCACACATATATAGCACAAGAGAACCGTAATAATCAGTATATCCGTCTAAATAATCACTGTGCTTGTTCATATCTCCCACTAGAATCACTTGGCTCGATTTCGTCAACTCATTAATATCGCTGCTCATGCAATCAATCAATTTCTAACTTTTGTCTCTGCTATCTCTACATGTGCATAGGTAAGCTACTCCCAGCCGCGTATTATTGCCTTGCCATGTGCCGCTAATCTATAAATGCTCCTTACATGTCTCTTTTACCCTTAACTATTTAGGACCTCGCCTAACTAGCGTGTCTACGCCTCCACCTTTCCTTGACCCAGTCATTCTTTTGCACTTTTCCAATAGAAAATTGTAAATAATAGGCGGCTGCTGTGAATTTTGTAGACGCGTTTCAGTCAACGCGTACACGCTAATCGCTACGTCACTCCGCTGCGTTTGTGTCCCCAGCCATTTTTTGCGGTTGGCGACTGTCCTTCATGTTTATGAAGCAAATTTTACCCTTCTCTATGCTTATCCTTTGTGCGTCTTTTCCAAATTCCTTATAGTCCAAGTCTGCCCTATACTTATGTGTTGCTACATTCAATACTTAGTCTTCCTTCCTGATTGCCTGGTGCTCGCATAAAAAAAGCTACAGCCCGCGCTGCGAATCCACGTCCAAACGGTGTTGCTGCGCTTTCACTAAAATATATCTCGTCCCGCACAAAAGCGCCTTTGTGGCCTGCTCCGTGCACTTCTCGGTTGACATCAATGACCGTAAAATTTATTGCCTGGGCTACAGTCCAAATATCCCTGTTTACTGCAAGCACTGCCCTTGCAAGTGCACACCTCTGCCTTGCAACTTCTGGCACCGTGCACACTGCGATTTCTACTTTTGAAACATTCCGCAGGTCGGTGACCCCTTTGGCTATTTGCTTCACGATCCTGCCCCTCGTACTTGCAGTACGTCAATCACTCCGCCCTTTATCACCACTAGGTGCCTCTGTTCCACTGTGCCCCACATACATTCCTTGGCTTTTGCTGTCACCTGCCTAATCAGTTTTCCAGGAAGTGCACTAACCTGGACTTGTTCGCTTGCACCTACCCTCTCTGTTATCGACGGTGCTACGTTACGCATGTTGGAATCTCCAACAATGACAACTCGACACTGTTCCTCCTCCTCGTCGCCGAAAGTTGCACCCGAGGCCGTGGTGCCCTCCCCTCCTGTCTTACCTTTGGCCTTTGCGTTTTTGCCTTCTTCCACGTCTGGCAACGTCAGTGGTAGCCCCTTTGTGACCATCACTGACGTTTCCGCCACTGCCTTCACGCGTGGTGGTTTCGGCTTCCTTGCCTGCCCCCCTCGCTTAGTTTCTAGCCCGGTTCGCCATATTTGCATCGCAGCGTTCACCATTGCTTTGTCGAATGGCGGCCGTCAGCTTCATTTATACGTTGGCTAGCTTTTCTTCTACTACTTCTGTTCGCTCTTGTGTTCTTTTTCCAGCATTCCAACCTGGTTAGGCAGCTTAACGTTCTCCTGCTCGAGACGGTCAACCCCCGACCTTAGCCCACACATCCTACATATAAAACCCGTTGGCTTCGCGTAATGATTGAAACCACGTTTCTTCGAACGCGGAAGAGCGCTCGCACTCCGAACAACACACGCGAGGGTTGTTGCTAGTACCAATCATCATCTCGTACTAACGGGGCGCAGTATAAGTTAACGCTACTTGTGGCAAAAAGAATATAATTATTCGTTACCTACTTATAGCTAAGCTTAAAGCCTGAACAATTGAAATGCATCAAAAACAATTTATAAAAATTGCTTGGATAATCCAACACTCCTAAAAACAAATAATAAAAATATCAAATAAAAACTTATCGCTATGCCACGCTGCTAGTGCTGGGCTGCGAAGGTTCCTCCACTCGGCACGTCTGTTTCCTTCGGCGTCATGTGGCACGCCATGCTGGATGGATGGATAGATGGATGGATGTTATGAGTGTCCCCTTTGGAACGGGGCAGTGGGTTGCGCCACCAAGCTCTTCCTATTATACTGCCTAATGTCCTACCTAGGTTAAACAATGAAAAAAGAAAAAAAACACTATGAACTACCACGCCCAAATTTTCTGATCCCCTATTGCGAACTGTGCTTTTGTACGTCTGCGTCTTTTGTCGTTTCCCTACTTTTGTTCCACCAGTCCTCCAATCGCCTCTTACTAATGCCTGCTGCGGACATGTTTGCTTTACCACTGCTCCCGCGGAACTCAAGGGCTTCCAGGAGGCCAGTGGTGCCTAAATCGACCGCTGGGTAGACATCTTCACATTCTAATAAAACATGCTCCATCATTTCCCTAGCTTTACCAGAGCAAGCACATGCTTCTTCTTCCTTCTTATATCTCGCTTTATAGGTGCGTGTTCTAAGGCAACCCGATCTCGCTTCGAAAAGTAATGAGCTTCCCTTTGAGTTATCATAAATGGTTTCTTTCCTGATTTTATTTTTTCCTCTTAAGTAGTTAGTCATGACATGTTTCTTTTACATTGCCGCCGCCCATGAGATTATTTCAGCCTCTCTGATTTCCCGCTTGACCTTCCTTGTTGCTGTGTTGCCCACCCTACAGGTCGCATACTTGCTGGTAAGCTACCTAGTTGTTTTCCTCCACTGTGAAACAATGTTTTTCTGTACAGATACCTGAACGCTCTCCCAGCCCATTTACTTTCTTCCATATTCCTCAGCCGTTCTTCATACTCAATTTTACTGCGCGCTTTGCTCACTTCAAAACTAGTCCAGCCTATATCTCCCTGCACAGCTTCATTTGTAGTATTCCCGTGAGCGCCCAATGCGAGGCGAACCACTGACCTTTGGGTCCCGTCGAGTCCTGATTGTACCCCAGATTTAAAGCAAACAAACGTATTTCCAAAAGTAAGTCCTGGAACGATTACATCATTCCACATACCTTGGAGGACCTCGTACCTATTGTATCCCCATAACGTTGTGTGCTTCATTATGGCTGCATTTCTCTTCGCCTTCACTGTTATGATTTTTACTGTGTTTCCACATATCTATTGCCTTCGTTTATCCATATAGCAAGGTATTTATGTTCTGTTACCCGAGGTATTTCTTGGCTCTGTATCTCCACTGTCTGTTCACTGTTTTCATTGAATGCCATAACACCTGATTTTCTAACACTAAATTTCAAACCTCAATTGTTGCCTTCCTGTTCCCAGATATTAGCCAGACGTTGCAAATCACTTTGCTTGTTAGCTAGCAACGCAATGTTGTCCGCATAAAATAAACTTGGCAGTTGCTTCCCTACTATTGTACCAGCCTGTTTGTATGAGAGATTAAACCCGATATTACTTCCTTCTAGCGCCGTCTCCATGCTCAGCATGTCCATCATAAACAGCAGCGGGGATAAAAGGCACCCCTGCCTCAGTCCCTTGTTGATGTGAACTTTCTCCTCGCTCCTCATCCCTTCCCATTCAACGCAAACGGTATTTTCTAGGGAAATGTCTCTCAAAAGTGGTAGACAATCGTTACCTAAGCCTTCCCCTTCCAGTATATCCCACAAAATGTTGCGGTCTACGTTGTCGTAGGCTCGTCTAATGTCTAAAATGGCCATATACAACGGTCTGCTTTCTGCTTTTGATATTTTAATGCACTGAGCAAGAACAAACAAGTTATCATCCAAAAGCCTACCTATTCTGAAGTCATTCTGAAGCTCTCCCAAAATGCCATTATTCTCTGTCCATGCTTGAAGCTTTGATTTGATTGCCTGCATTGCTAGCCTGCATATTACCGATGTAATGGTCTGCTACATGGCTACTGCTACATGGCGTGCCACCTGGTATAGTAATATGCAACTGCAATAGAAAAAGTGCACGTATCTTCGCTACACTACGTGGTGCGCATCTCACATCGGTAGACAAGTGGCACGATACGATGCTAATGAAGAAAATTATTATTATTATTATTATTATTATTATTATTATTATTATTATTATTACTTCTTATTGGCATCCCCTTTGAAACGAGGCGGTGACAAGCACTCACCTAGGTTGCTTGGCTTAATCAGGTATGTCATACATGTTTTTCATCATAGCAATTTTTATACATCCCCATAATCTTCGCTTTCTTCCTCGAGACTTCTTTCTTTATTTTGCATCACTGCCTGTGGAACTGCTACATGTGATGCCACCTTGTGTAATAGTATGCAACTGCAATCCAAAAGACGCAAGTACAGACGCTGCGCGGCGCGCATACCACATTGCAAGACAAGTGGGACGTTACCATGCTAATGACGATGATGCTTCATTGGTATCACTTTTCAAACTACGCGGTCACATAGTCACCTAGCCAGCTTGATTTATTCACGTATAGAAGTTTTCCTCATTCTAGCATATATGTATACACCCCTTGAAAATTCTTCCTCAAACCTTCTCCCTCTGCCTTATAGCGCTACCTATGCAACTGCTACATGGCTTGTCACCTGGCGTAATAATATTAAACTGCAAAGCAGAGTGTGCACGTATCGACGCTAGGCGGCGCCCATGAAACATCGCGTGTCTCCTCGCGTGCTAGGACGTGCTTATAGGGCATGTTTGTGTTGCAATTCAGCGAACGCTGTTGTGGTTCAGTGGTAGAGTAGCTAGCTCCGGCACAGCGGGCTCGATTCCGGAGGGAACAGGGTGTTTTTTTTGTGTAATTTCCGACGATAGCGGCAGCGGTAGACAACATTGCCTATTTGAATGAGCCCATAACAGCTTACGCTGTAATAAATATTCGTAGTGTGTCCTCATTCTGGCTGACAAAGCAAATCGTGAGTCCTAACAGTCTGTTTGGGTGTGCGCCGAGTGAAGTAATAGTTATCTTGAAGAATCACGAATCTGTCGATCACCTACGTCCGACTATATGCTTGAATTGTTTTGTGAGGAAGCGCTATTATCGTTTTATTTTTAGTTGCTCGGTTCGGGTTAGGCATGTCCAAGAATGACGGTTTGGGTTCCAGCTCAATGCCGGCAAAAACTTTGCTTTCGGTGTGGTTTTCACCCAGCTTTTGCATCATTCCTCTCATAGATAATGTGGGATGAAATACAGCTTGCTGTATCAAGGCAGTCGCTTTCTGACACCCGCGCGCTAGCGAGTCCGCGCAACGTCCTCATAAAGTGCGCGTGGTCCAGGTGCTTGCGCGCCGTAGCCGTCGCGGAAGTGTGGAGGCGTTGAATGCAGCAGTCGCTGCTAATTGCCTCCGGTTCCCAAGTTGCACTTTTTCGCCTGTCTTAGTTCAATGCCCTGCAGTTCGTACAAATTGTGCTTCGCCGGTAGGCTGGATGCGTACGAGGGCCGCGGCTAAAAGCGCTTTCTGTTCCAACCTAACGTGTTTCATGGTCGAGGCCTGGTGTAGCTTTTACATCCCAAACTCGGCTCCGTCCTTTCTACGTTGGAAAAAACAGTTAGACGCAGGAAGGCATCGGAGGTGCCCACGTGCGAAGTGCAGCAAGAAACAAACGTAATTTTAATTCCAATACTGCCGCGGCAACAAAAGCTCTCTTCCCGAGGCAGCCCTAATGAACGGTCGAAGTGGCTGCCGGTGGGCTATGCCGGAGCAATGCGGTGACGAGCAGCCAACCTGGGCCCAACCGCCGCCGTCCCAGCACTGCCCGCGGTCGCCGGGAGTCGGCCTCGTCTGCCCTTCAGCACACACCAGCACGCGCCCGCCTTCTAATTCGGAGCACAGAGACGTGGGTTCAACTAACTGCCTCAGCATTTTCAGGTCCTTTTAATGCTAAATCACCTCTGCAGCAGGCTTAGGCGCACGCAGAGTATAGTTAGGAGCCAGTACTACGCTCAAATATAACTATGTGTATATATATATATATATATATATATATACACGCGAATACGAATGCAATTTTGTTTCATATTTGTTCGAAACAAGGGGCGATGGAAGAAAAAGCTACTCAATAGCAGCTTCACAAGCTCCCACCCCCCTTGTTTACATAGGCAACAACAGCTCATACAATATACATAAACCAATTAGCATACATGCACACACACACACACACACACACGTTTTGATGGACATTTTATACATCACTAAAAAGGTGAAAGACAATTTCCGTAAAATATACAAAGTACGAAACGTAGTGTAAGTATGCATGATTGAAAATACTTCAAAGATTTGAAAGCACAGCAGATATAAAATCAAACAGAAGAATTAACAGGTACACATAGCATACAGATCAAACCTGAGAAGAACTTTCCATAAAAGGTAGTGTACAGGTAGTACATTTGTAGCATCCGAGATAGAAAAAAGAACAAACAAGAAGGAATTACTTTTTCTCAAAGCTATTTCTAAAGACCTAAAGGTATAAATCTCTGCATTCTGTTTTTCAAATGCTCATCATATCAATTTATTTGCGAAAAAATAATTTAATACACTTGGCACTGTGTGTCGTACCATTTGTTCACGGTAATTAGTTAGTACGGTTACGATGGACTTCCCAGTGCTCAGGATGTCTAGCTGTATAATAATGCGTATTCGTTTGCAAGTTTGCCAGATTAGTTTTGAGAATAATGCCTTGTTTCTTTTCGTCTCTTAACTTTTTACAAAGGTGGTAGTTATACAAGTTCACTATGTTAATTAGTCTAAACTTTCTAAGCAAGCCTTCTGCTGAGTAGTCTGGTGGAAAATTTGCAATAATCCGGATTACTATATTTCGCATTACCGTCAGTTTCCTGACGTTTGTTGAAGTTGTCTTGCCCTACAGTAAAAAGCAGTAATTTATGCTCGATAAAAACAGTGAATGATAAATGAGCAGTCTTGTGCTTATAGGAAATAAGTCTCGATGCCTATAGAACATTATTTGGAGCAATGTCTCTGCCCTTTGCTGGGAAAACGACTCCTTTTGTTTCTTGGGTATTAATAACCGCGTCGTTGCAGGAACACCAATCATGAAGTTTACTTAAAGTGCTGTTTGCGCGATTAACAAGTTTTTCGTAATCGTCACCGTCGAAAAGCAGGCTGGTGTCATCTGCGTATGTAAATATCATTTATGTAAATATTAAATAAATACGGTCCCAAAATACAGCCCTGTGGAACACCAAACAAAGCAGATTTAAATGTGGAGGTGCTGTTGTTTACTGAAACAGACTGCATGCGAGTATTAAGGTATGATTCCAATAACTTCAAGGCAACACCAGGAATTCCGTAGAATTCAAATTTTGTCAGCAAAATACCCCGGTTAAGAGAATCAAATGCTTTTTTAAAGGCTATAAGAACTCCCAGTACGTATCGTTTTTGTTCAAGTTTTTTTCGAATGAGCTCTCTTTGATGAAGCAGGAGAAGTTCGGTGGAACAATGCTTCCTAAAACCGTATTGACAGTCAGTCAGGATGTTATCTTTACCTGTAAATAAAACCAGACATGAATGAATGGTATTTTCAAGTACTTTAGAAAAAATTGGTAATATAGAAATGGGTCTGTATTTTGCTAAATTATTTTTGTCACCTTTTTGTGTAGAACACAAACCTTTGCGCACTGTAGCTGTGCTCGAAATACTCCACTTGACAGACAAAGATTGAAAATATGGGCTAGTGGGACAGCAATAATGTCAGCAATTAATTTAATCGGGGGGACTTGAATGTCAAAGATGTCACTGCGGCTAGTATTTCTTAATTTCATGATAATAGAAAAAACTTCCGTTTCCGAAACTTGACTCAAATAAATTGTCTCAAGACAACTGCCAGTCAAGTATTGGGTACAGTCTCCTGATGGTGCAGGAAACTTCAAGTTTACTAGATAGTCATTGAAAACATTAGCTAGATCAGTTCCTGAAATTGTTGTGTCATTCACAGCCATTTCACTAACTCCTTTTGACGCCTGCACGTTTTGAAATATTGAGTTTAGTTTTTTCCATGTCACGGCCGCATTTTTGGATGTTCCTAAAAAAGATTATTCAAATAGCTATCTCTGGCATGCTTAAGGTCCTTGTTTAATTTATTACGATACTTCTTAAATGATTTAAGCAGTTCTGGATCCCGTTGCTTAAGAAATGCTTGGTACATTGTATACTTTGTTTTTATTTTACCAAGTGAATGTCGAATAATCCATGCTTTTCTTATTTTTTCGATTTGGAAGAATTCAGAAATGGAAAGCTTGTTTCGGAAGTGCTTCTTAGCAAGTTAAAAAAAGCTATCAAAAGATATGGTTGCATCAGATGAAGAAAGCACGTTCTCCCAAGATACACTTGATATTTTTTGGCAAAAATTTTCTAAGTTTCTAGATGAAACATTTCTTGAAGGGATCGGAAGGTTAGTTTCTTTTTCATGATGTGGGATGACTACGTATACAGGTAAGTGATCACTAAGATCGCAAGCTATGACTCCGGATGCAAAATTTTTTAGGGAGGAGCTGAGGAGAAAGTAATCTATTAGTGTCTAAGACGTACTAGTAATTCTAGTTGGAGAAGAAATAACATTATTTAGGCCATAGCTCTCGCATAACCATGTCATTTCTTTTGACTCACGAGTATTAGAAATCAAGTCATTGGTAAAGTCTCCGCCCCAAATTAAGTTAAGCTTATTAGTTATGCAATATTGAAACTGTGTTTCTACGAAAGCACAGAATGTAGTGTGATCATCATTAGTGGGTCGGTGCACGATAGAAAAAACATTGTTACACATTGCTATTGTCAACATTTTTTTTTACAAAGTTTTATTTGGGCAACATAAATACAAGGTTTGCCCGCAAGGTAAGGCAAAAGGAGGGCGTAATTCTCCTGACTAAGGCCTTTACCTCGCTGGAGCAGCAGAAGTAGCAGTCAACTGATAACAAAATACAACAAATAAGACGCAAAACTTCAAAATGATTTACAGCAAAATTTTAAACACAATGAAAAGTATCAACCGTTTGCCAAGTAACTAAATAAATACAGTAACTAAACAAGCAAGTAACTAAATAAATACAGCACAGGAAAAATAAGAACATTCTGTTATTAACAAAAGTTATACATTCAGAATAGAACATTAATAACATTACTATTGACATTAAACAAAGAAACTTTATTAACATTCGTAAACACTGTGATCAGAAAATATTATGATTTGTATTGCATGTTTAAATTTGTGCATTGTTCTAGAATGTATAGCTTCCTCAACAATGTTAGGGTACATATTACATAAAGAAATGGTTTCATATTCGATCGTTTGCGCGCCATATTTTGTCTTTGGTTTCTTTACTACTATTGATGTGTGACGTAGGTTGTATCCTGTGTCTCTACTCAGGTAAAGAGTTTAAAATAGTTCCCTCTTGCTGGAGATCTTTTTAAATAGCCGTATGCAGATCTTTGTTTTGTAAGAGTCTCTAATATTAGGAATGTTGTAGCGCATCATTAGTATGGAAGATCCTATGTATTGTTTCGAGAAGTTCAGCAACCGAACAGCTCGCCGTTGCAAAACTGCCAATTTTTCTATATCTGTTTTATTACCGTTTTCCCATACTAAGAGGCAGTAGCTAAGATGTGAGTGCACAAACGAAAAGTATAATTGTATGAGAAGCCTGATAGGCACAAAGCATCGGATCCGTTGTAGCAAGCGAACAGATCGTGCAACCTTAGTGCGTACCTTATTTATGTGCGCTGTCCAGCTTAGGTTTTTGTAAAATGTAACACCCAGAAACGAATGGCTTGAGACATGTTCAAGTTGCGATCCAGAATAAAAAAGCTTTACATCTTAATCTGTTTGCTTATTCTTGGAATAAAAAACTGTAAATTTCGTGTTTTTTTGCATTTAAGTCAAGTTTATTTAGATAGAGCGACTCGCTAAGTTCTTGTAACCAATGGGTTGCGGTAACTTCTAGTTCGTGAAGGTCTGCTCCGGAAAAAAAGACATTAGTGTCATCAGCGTACAGTATGATTTCCTCTGTCAATGGAATGTTAGTTAGGTCCATTTATGTAAATAATAAATAATAACGGCCCTAAAATGGAGCCTTGTGGTACCCCATATTTAATCATGCTCTTTTCAGAACTGTGCCCTTTCAAGGAAGTCTACTGAAATCTAGATTCAAGGTAGCTATGCACAAGTTCTAATGCTATGCCTCTAATGCCATATACTTGGAGTTTCTCTAGTAATATATTATGTTTTATGCTATCAAAAGCCTTGCGAAAGTCTAGGAATATACCACTGGTAAAGTTTTTTTCTTCGATGTTATTTATAATTGTATCTCAGACTCTTAATAATGCCATTTCGGTCGATTTATTCTTCTGAAAACCATATTGCATATCCGAGATAACGCCTTTATCCAGACAAAAACTATTTACACGCTAATATATAATACGTTCAGCCACTTTGGAGAATACCGGCAATACCGAAATTGGTCTATAATTATTCAAGTCATTGTGTTTTCCACCCTTAAAGATTACAGCGACACGAGCTATTTTCATTGTCTTAGGAAAAATTCCACTTGATAATATACTGTTACAAATGTGTACCATGGGGCCACAGATTATGTGAGCAACTGCTTTAATGGGCTGGGCTTTAATGTCATCCTCGCCAGCAGCTGATTTGTTACTCAAGGAATTAAGAACAGAAAAAATCTCAGTTTCAGACGTAGGCGTAAGATATATAGTCTTGTTGACGCGATGTTTTATATAAGTTCGAATATTACGTTCAGTGCAAAAAGCAGATGTAGAAGTTGAAGCACCGGCATTAACAAAATGATTATTAAATAAATTAGCTGCATCGTCACCACAGTACGTGTCTCCATTTACAACAATTTCGTGTGGCACATTCGGTGAAGATGATCCTATTAGTTCGCGGTATATGTTCCACGTTTTATGACCATGACTCATAGAGGCTTCAAATCTATGCGCGTTATACTGCAATTTAGCTTTCTTGAGATCACTGCTCAGCTTGTTTCTAACTTGTTTAAACTCTTTAAGCATGTCAGGGTCGCGAGTCTTTAAGAAGTTATTGAATAATTTGTCTGTGTTGTATGCGCTTGTATAGTTGTTGATTTACCCATTCCTTTCTAGCTTTTCTATGCTTGACGACAGGCACGGAGGGAAATGCTACATTATATACTTGTTTCGCTTTGGATACAAATGCATCACAAGATGCTGTAGGATTTTCTTCAGCATAAACATCAGACCAATTTACACTGGAAAGTAAAGTTTCAAATATCCCTGTAGTGCGATCATTTATGACCCGCTTGAAGTAATGTTTGTTATCTGTGCGCACACGAAATAGCAATGCGACAAAAAACGGCAGATGATCACTTATGCCCGAACTGAGCACTCCAGAACATGTCTCATCTTTTGCGATAGAAGTAAAACATAAATCAATCAATGTTCTTGAGTTCAAAGTAATCCGCGTAGGAAGTTCAATAAGGTTTTCACAGCCATTTGCTAGCATCGTTTCAACAAGTTGGATCCTGTCATTATTTTTTGAAAATAAGTCAACGTTGAAGTCAACAACAATTACCGATTGTAATTTCTTCGTGCTAGCAAATTGAAGTACCGAATCCATTTAATGAAGCAGTTTCGTTAGAGCACCTTGAGGTGGGAGGTAGACAGCAACAATCATAATATTTCGAGAAACTACTGCAACACGTTCAAAATCATCAGTCACACACGTAAAATTCAGCCAAGATTTCGCAACAATGACATTCACGAATATAAAGAGATACGCCACCACCTCGTTTTCTTGAACGATAAATTGAAACGTGCTTGTAGCCTGGGAAATGTGTGACGTCATACTCGCTCGCATACCAAGTTTCCGAAAAAGCTAAGAAATCAAAACAGCAGTTCAGCTGAGATAGGTATGTCTCAATATCAACCTGTTTGTTTCTTAAACTTTGTGCATTCATATGAAACAGTTTAAGCACGTTTTCATGAAAGCAAGTATTTTTCGTTACTAAACTCTTGAAGGACGTAACACTGTGATAAGGTTCCATGTTTGTAGTAGTTTGTGGTCTTTGATCCTTATACGATTTTGCTTAGATCGCTTTCTATGGCGAGCCTTATCGCTCGAGCATTCGGCTGCTTGCGTACAAAGATAGTTCCTTGTGAACTCCAAACGAATTGATAGTTCAATTCTCTTGCCTTGTTTTTTGCAAGCCAAAGCAACCGCTTGTTTGTTGCAGTCAAGTTACCAAAAAATTTAATGCCCTGCGTTTTGTTCCTGAGGTTTTTTTTTTCTTTTCGAACCATGTAGTCTTCAGTGTTCTGCTAACAAAACGAACGAGAACGACAAGGTCCCTGTTTTCTTTTGCGCGTAGACGGTGCATTCCGTCAATATCTTTTTCAGATAGTGGCGGGAGGTCAAGCTGTGTAGCAATCTCATTTATTTCAGGTAACAGATTCTCGCCATCTTGTTGAGGCAAGCCATGAATTTCCATGTTCTGTTTTCGGCTGTACTGCTCTAGAGCATTTATTTCTTCCTTTAACTTTGAGAGCATTGTTGTGTCTTGCAACTGCTGAACGGTCTCCATTCGGTGGCGCAATTCACTGATACCATGTTCCTGCCACTTTATAGCGTCTTTTAAGTTATCGTAAGTATCAGAAAAATGTTTTACTGACCTTTCTATGCCCTGCACAGTGTCTTGTAAGCCTATCAACTTATCTAATTTTGCTTCTAGGGATTGCACGTGCGACAGTCTTTAGTTTATTTCAGCAAGATCAGTTTGAAGGCTCGTAGATTGGCCCGCTGTGTCGGTGTTCACTACAGCAAGTTTACATGTAGGGCATCTAAGTGACTTCTTCGTGGCATCTTTTATCATCCTAAAGGACCTAACAGTGATGCCGCTACATTTCCCGACGTGAAAGTGACCAATACAATCGACACATTGTATGACGACATCATCATGACTAAACACGGAGTGACAGAACGAACATGCCTCTGCAGTCATGATTACTCGAGGGCAAAACTATACATCTGATAATAGTCAAAACAGCACTCAAAGCAGCAGCAGCAGTGGAAGTGGCAGAAAAAAAATGAATACAATACAATATTTCAACGAGTTCCGCTAACCTGCAAAAATTTCAGTTGGGATTTTAGACGCGATTCCGTCAACCACGCCAACCGCCCCTGCTGCCGCCCAAAGAAGGAATGCGTTGGCCGAGCGTCGCTCCTTATGTAGTTTCTGGCAGTGGCAAGGGTCACGTGTCCCAGCGATCCGTAGTAAAGGCAGCTTGTTCTTCAGATGAAACCTTATCGGACAGCGTCCAACTTGAAGGGATGATCACACTGCAAAAATTTCAGTTGTGATTTTAGACGCGATTACGTCAAACACGCCAACCGCCACTGCTGCCGCCCAAAGAAGTTATTCGCATGCACATTTCGAAAAGGTAAAATCAGGCAAGTGGTCACATCTGAGATTTTCTTTTGCTAACAAGGCAACACCGCCATCACTGCGTAAAAAGCCATTCAGGTAGAACACATCATATCCGGGTATTGAAAAACGTTGTCATCACTAGTGTACCAGGTTTCTGAGAGAAATGATATCAAAAGAAAAGCCAATACTATTAAAAAATAAATCTAAATACTGATGTTTATTTCTGGTAGACTGAACATTCAAATGCAGAGCCTTTAAACCTCTGAGACACCTATTACCAAGATGCGACTTTAGTTTGACAGAAGTAATATGCACAAACAGATCGCAACACTTGTAGAACCCCCTAAGCAAGCGTCATCAAGTGATTCTTAGATTTGATAGCAATGGCTTTGTCACCTTCTTTCTGTCTGATGAGAACTTTGCCGTCACTCTGCCAAACGATGCGATAGTTCTTGTCACGTGCCCATTACTTTGCCTCCCGGAGAAGTGCTCGGGTTTGTTTAATCAGATTATCTTGGATGTACACATTTTCATCTTCATATGCATCCTTCAGTTTCTTTCGGGTTCTGAATCAGTCATCACGAACAACAGCCTGCCGATCGAAGCGAACAATGATTCCAGGCGTGTTATAAGGTTTGCATGGCAACCAGTAAATTGCTGTCACGTCACTAGTCGTAAGCTGCGAAAGCTCAAGGGAAGCAGCACAGGCATTCACTTTGACAAGAAGATCTTCATGGTCTGTTTTTTGTATGCCATGAATTTCTAGGTTTAGCTTCCTGTTGTGTTTCTCTAGTTCATTGGTTTCTTTCTTGAACTTTTCAACCTGTCCATTGCTTTGGTTAGCCTCAAACTGTTCAATGGCATTTTTCATATCCGTCATGTTGGCTAAGGTCCGCGAGTGATTTGTCAAACTTTTCAGACATCACCTGAACACTTTCTTCCATTGAAACAACAGTGTCTGAAAGCGAGTTTACTTTTTCTTGAAGCTCTGCAATCACAGCAATTTGAACCCCTCGACAGGTTGGACAACGCCACTGTTTTTGAGCAGATTCCCCCTTTGATTCTTTCTGAGATACCTGAACAAGAACCCAAATGATACGAGCAAAAACACTCATTACACACCATGTAGTCATCATCAGGTTCGAAAGATTTGCCACACTCAAACCATCTATCGTCCTGCTCACTACCCATCTTTGCAAGATACAGGGCAGTGCTGCAGCAGCACAGGGTATATATATTGGCATATTCAAAGACTTTAAGGGGGCGCCGCCGTCGAGCAAAAATGACGGCTGGATAAAACACTTCCTGAATGGTCACTTAAGATATGTCACATTTTTTCTTGATTGTGACATTAAATTGCGGTGTTTTGTTGAAGCGTTTTCTCGACTAGCGTGGCTCGGGGTAGCGTTCAGTTCAGGAATTCTCCCGGCACAGGCATGAGTGCGTCCGGGAGTAGGAACGAAAGAAAAGGGTTGAGTTTACATTATTGACACTGACTAGTTTACATTATTGATTAGTTTACATTATTGACACTGAGTTTACATTATTGACACGAAAGCCCACTCCATGTAGGAGCATTTTATTTGCCTGAGCTCATTACATGTCTGAATACACAGCAGGACACGTGGGCACCCACCACTGTACCAACGGTGTCCGCATTTAAAGCAGTTGATGTCCCTAGGTGACTAGACTAAGGAATCTGATGACTGTCCCGGTCAGTCGTAATTGTCTAATCATTCGCAAAATCCCACCTGTGAGGCCGAACCGTTGCGCCGGACTCCGCCTCCAATTTTGAGCGATCGCTCTTGGATACGAAGCAACGAGGTGGCAATTTGGGAACCTGAAGTCGAGGCAGTTGCTACGGAAGTCTCTGCGTTACCACTTGCATCATTTAGTGGGCTCTCCATGACGGTCAGCCTGTCAGGGCCAGGAGACTGGTCTTCGCGGTCGTTAACGCTTCCACGGAGGGCGGCAGTTGTTGGCGCCTCGAAGTCAGCTCCTTTGTTTCCCCCATCGTCGTCTGGGCGGGAGCTGATGAAGGGTGTGGGAAGCACCTAAGGAGTGCCAGTTGCCCTCTTGAAACGTAACTGGCTCTGTCGCCGGGAGATTCGACCGGAGGGTGACCAGCTGTCAGGTTGCCCGAAGCGGCGGTGTTCAGTCACGAACTCGAGGTTTGTTCTAGAACTGATGGCCGATGACACATTGCAGCTTCAGATCCAAACATACGCTTCATTGTGGTCTTCTACCTGGGAACCAAAAAAGTATTGCGAAAATTGCGCGCTCAAAACTAGAAGAAGATTCGCGCTTATTTCTAAGTAGTTCCACGCACGCTGTAAGCAATAATCGAGTCACTGCCGTCTTGTAGATGAGAGACACGCACACGTGCGAGACACGCACCAACGCTTTGCTTCATCCCGTCCGTGCAACACACGCTTTAAAATAGCGGTATAAGCATTTGCTAAAATTCTGCCGTTTAATATAAGGCTCCACCAAATAACGCGTTTTACTTTCAGAGAAAAATCGCCCGAACACTTCCGAAAAGTGGATTGATACTCAAGCGCGCTACTACAGGTGTCTAACAAATAACGTGAACGTTGCAGACGTACCTCACTCAAAAGGGAAGACTATCTGCTAATATAAAGAACCGCATATCGAGAAAACAATGTTTCAAAAATTTATTCCCGCGCCAACCATCCAAAATAGCTTGCTCTGAAGTGGGTTCCCTCGGTGTCGGTGCAGTTTTATAGACGTCGGAAACGCCTCCATTGCGTAGATATGCCGTGATGAATCCCGTGGTAGATATGCTGTAGTCGATGATGGCACGTGCTGAGAAGCAAGCGGTAGTATACGTGCATGCGGTAGGTGAGCATTTTACTCCGCCACTCTTTCGGGCAGTTGCCGGTAGCTATGTCTTGTCAGGAAGGCCTGCTATGCGTAAATGCGATGGGTTAGTAGTCGTTGCAGAACGGACACCAGCCTGCTCGGAAGTCGGTTCCCTCGGTGTGGGGGAAGTTTTATAAGCGTCACAAACGCCCCCCCCCCCCCCATTGCGTAGATATTCCATGGTCAATCCCGTGGTAGATATGCTGTACTCAATGATGGTACGTGCTGAGAAGCATGCAGTAGTGCACGTGCGTGCAGTCGGTGAGCCTCTTACTCCGCCACGGTTTCGGGCTGTTGCCGGTAGCTATGTCTTGTCAGGAAGGCCTGCTATGCGTACAGGCGATGGGTTAGCAGTCGTTGCAGAAGGGCCACCAGCCTGCTCCGAAGTGGGTTCCCTCGGTGTCGATGAAGTTATATAGGCGTCGCAAGTGCCCCACATAGCGTAGATATGCCGTGATCAATCGCGTGGTAGATATGCTGTACTCAATGATGGTACGTGCTGAGAAGCAAGCGGTAGTGCACGTGCGTGCAGTCGGTGAGCCTTTTACTCCGCCACGGTTTCGGGATGTTGCCGGTAGCTATGTCTGTATCAGGCGCGTTCATGACTGTGCGCCTGTTCCTGACATGCACGCTACGGTCGGCCCGTTATCACTCGGTCGGCTATAAAAGCAACATTTCCCAATAAACCTGCGTTCTTCTTGTTCTGGCTATCTTGCTGTTGTCACGTCCTTCGCGGCAGGCATACATGGCGTCAGAAGTGGCTACGACGGTCTAGCTTCAGCAGCCGTGGAGTACGAAGCATGGAACGGCTGCAGGCACCGGAGCCCCTGCGTCTGGCGGGGAACGGTCTCGGCATCGTGGAAGCGTTTCAAGCAAAAATTTGAGCTCTTCCTGCAAGCAACGGAAGTGAAGGACCAGCCAAAAAGTGAGGCTTCGAAAGCTGCACTTCTGCTGAGCATCGCGGGCGACGAGGCGCTCGATGTATTCAACAATTTCAAGTTCGAGCCGAACGAGAGCAAGGATTACTACAAGACCTTAATACAAAAGTTCGACGCCTACTGCACAGAGGTGACCAACGAAGTGCATGAAAGGTACCTGTTTCGCACGAGGACCCAAGCGGAAGGAGAACCGTTCGAAAAATTTTTCCGTGACTTAAAGAAACAAGCCTCGCAGTGCAACTTTGGAGCATCGCACGACTCACTGGTAAGAGACCAAATTGTCTTTGGTACCAACAACGCTGAGCTACGGGAGAAGATGCTTCGTGAGAAAGAGCTGACGTTATCGAAAGCGAAAAATATGTCCAAAATTGCAGAGTCAGTCACACAACAGAATGAGGTGTGGCGCAAAGCAGACAGCTGCGTCGATGCCGTTTCGCGGCGCACAAACGAGAGCAAGGTTGGCGGGGAACAGTTGCAGTGCAGGCGTTGTAACCGCAAGCACAGACCGAAGCAGTGCCCAGCATTTGGAAAAAAATGCTATGTGTGCCAAGGTGTCAATCTCTTTTCTATATGCTGTAGGAAGTAGACAGAAGTGAATGAAGTCAACAAACTTCAAGAGAGCGATTTTGATGTCCTAGATGTCTGCAGTAAAGGTGGAAAAACCAATGAGTGGACTGTAACAGCTCAAGTTAATGGTCAGGGAATTTCGTTGAAGATAGACACGGGATCACTAGTCAGCCTTTTGCCGTTTTCAGTCTATCGGAAACTACCATCAAATGAACTACAGCCGACAAGCACAGTGCTGCGGGCGTATAACGGCGTTGTCATAACGTGCTTCACAGGACGGTGTAGGAGCAGCTCTGCTGCAACGTCACAGCGATGACTGGCGACCCGTAGCATATGCATCAAGCGTTCTCACACAGGCAGAGCAGAGATACGTTCAGATTGAAAAGGAGGCCCTTGGCATTTGCTTCGGATGCGAAAAATTCCATCAATTCGTCACAGGGGCGAAAGCTACTCATAGAAACTGACCACAAGCCACTCGTGTCGATAGCGGAAAAAGCAATTGATGGCATGCCGCCCCGGCTGCAAAAGTTTTTTCTTCGTCTGTTTAGGTATGACATTGTTTTACGCTACATTCCGGGAAAGAACCTAGTTCTGGCTGATGTGTTATCACGATCCACGGCTGATGACTGCAGCAGACAAGACACAAACATAGACGACGTGGAAATTCACGCAGTGCAGTCCCTAGGTTACATGGTGACGCCAACGACAGAGCGCGAATTGAGGACAGAAACTGCGCGTGACAGCTACCTGCAGGTAGTGGTGGAACGTTTGTCAAGGAGCCAACCCGTTGAGGGTGAACTCAAGCCTTTTGCGCAAGAACTTACTGTTGTGAATGGGGTACTTTTTAAAGGCTCCAAAGTAATCGTACCCCAGAGCATGCGAAAGAAGATTTTGTCCAGAATTCATGCGGGACATCTTGGGGTTCAAAAGTGCAAAGAGAGGGCACGCCGCCTTCTTTTTTGGCCAGGCCTTAACAGTGAAATTGTAGCGCTACATGAAGGTGTTCAACCTGTAAGAAATATGCTTATGCACAAGCAAAAGAACCTCTACTGATGCGGTCAGTCCCCAGATGCCCGTGGTACAGGGTTGGAGTGGATATATTTTTCTTTGCTGGAGACTCCTATCTTGTCGCTTATGATGCCTTCTCGAACTTTCCAGAGGTCCAACAACTCCAGGACACTACCTCAAGGACTGCGATAGCTGCACTAAGAGCTATCTTCGCAAGATATGGCGTCCCGTTAGAAGTTTGCACGGACAATGGTCCTCAGTTTTCGAGTTATGACTTCGCCATGTTTGCACGAAACTGATTTTTCACATGTAACTTCTAGTCCTCATTACCCACAGTCAAATGGCTTGGCAGAAAAAGGTGTGGAGATGGTCAAACGCATCTTGAAAAAAAAACCAGGAGTCCGGGGACGACTTCTGGCAAGGACTACTGGCTTATCGCTCAGCTCCACTTGAGGACGGGCGATTCCCTGGTGAACTGTTGCAAGGGAGGCGCCTTCGAGCCAATCTTCCCGACTTTCATGAAGTACCCTGCACAGAGGTGATAAAGCACTGCCAGCACGCTCAAGGCAAACCATTGCCGAAGCTTTCTCGACGGGACGTAGTACGGCTGCGAGGAACGAGAACGTGGTCCCGGAAAGCGAGGGTAAGAGGCACGCAAACTCCAAGGTCCTACCAGCTGCTAACCGAAAAGGGGAAGTTCTGCGGCGCAACCGTAAACACCTCATACGAACGGATGAGCCGTATGCTGAGACAAGGAGCGAAGACGGGGACGACACAACCGAAACGAGCACGCCTGTCGACAACCCTCAGGTACTACCTGCAATGCATTCTTCGGCCGGATCAACATCGCAGGCTTCGGAATCGTCACGAACGACTGATGGGGCACAACAGTGCACAGCAAACACAGAAGGAAGGCCAACACCAGATTCTGTGTTGACCCCAGCTCCGAGAAGATCGTCCCGGAACACTAGAACCCCGCAACGCCTTCGCTATGACGAGGCATTTAATCAAATTGCTTAACTAATGCCAAGAGTCTGTTTCGTTTGTTTACAAGAAAGGATGTATCAGGCGCGTGCATGACTGTGCGCCTGTTCCTGACATGCGCGCTACGGTCGGCCCGTTATCACTCCGTCGGCTGTAAAAGCAACACTTCCCAATAAACCTGCGTTCTTCTTGTTCTGGCTATCTTGCTGTTGTCACGTCCTTCGCGGCAGGCATACAATGTCTTGTCAGGAAGGCCTGCTATGCGTAAAGGCGATGGGTTAGCAGTCGTTGCAGAACGGCCACCACCCTACTCGGAACTGGGTTCCCTCGGTGTCGGGGAAGTTTTATAGGCGTCGGAAACGCCCCCCATTGCGTAGATATGCCATGATCAATCCCGTGGTAGATATGCTGTAGTGGATGATGGCACGTGCTGAGAAGCAAGCGGCAGTGCACGTGCGTGCAGTCGGGGAGCCTTTTACTCCGCCACTGTTTCGGGCGCTTGCCGGTAGCTATGTCTTGTCAGGAAGGCCTGCGAAGCGTAAATGCGATGGGTTAGCAGTCGTTGCAGAACGGCCACCAGCCTGCCCTGAAGTGGGTTCTCTAGCTTTCGGGGAAGTTCTATAGGCGGCCCGCCATTGCGTAGATATGCCGTGATCAGACCCGTGGTAGATATGTTCTACTCGATGATGGTACGTGCTGAGAAGCAAGCGGTAGTGCACGTGCGTGCAGTCGGTGAGCCTTTTATTCCGCCACTGTTTCGGGCGCTTGCGGGTAGCTATGTCTTGTCAGGAAGGCCTGCGAAGCGTAAATGCGATGCGTTAGTAGTCGTTGCAGAACGGCCACCAGCCTGCTCTGAAGTGGGTTCTCTAGGTGTCGGGGAAGCTTTATAGGCGGCCCGCCATTGCGTAGATATGCCGTGATCAGACCCGTGGTAGATATGTTCTACTCGATGATGGTACGTGCTGAGAAGCAAGCGGTAGGGCACGTGCGTGCAGTCGGTGAGCCTTTTATTCCGCCACTGTTTCGGGCGCTTGCCGGTAGCTATGTCTTGTCAGGAAGGCCTGCGAAGCGTAAATGCGATGCGTTAGTAGTCGTTGCAGAACGGCCACCAGCCTGCTCTGAAGTGGGTTCTCTAGGTGTCGGGGAAGCTTTATAGGCGGCCCGCCATTGCGTAGATATGCCGTGATCAGTCCCGTGGTAGATATGCTGTACTCGATGATGGTACGTGCTGAGAAGCAAGCGGTAGTGCACGTGCGTGCAGTCGGTGAGCCTTTTATTCCGCCACTGTTTCGGGCGCTTGCCGGTAGCTATGTCTTGTCAGGAAGGCCTGCGAAGCGTAAATGGGATGGGTTAGCAGTCGCTGCAGAACGGCCACCAGCCTGCCCTGAAGTGGGTTCTCTAGGTTTCGGGGAAGTTTTATAGGCGGCCCGCCATTGCGTAGATATGCGGTTATCAATCCCGTGGTAGATATGCTGTACTCGATGATGGTACGTGCTGAGAACCAAGGGACAGTGCACGTGCGTGCAGTCGGTGAGCCTTTTACTCCGCCACTGTTTCGGGCTCTTGCCGGTAGCTATGTCTCGTCAGGAAGGCCTGCGAAGCGTAAATGCGATGGGTTAGCAGTCGCTGCAGAACGGCCACCAGCCTGCTCGGAAGTGGGTTCCCTCGGTGTCGGGGAAGTTCTATAGGCGTCGCAAACGCCCCCCCCCCATTACGTAGATATGCTGTGATCAATCCCGTGGTAGATATGCTGTAGTCGATGATGGCACGTGCTGAGAAGCAAGCGGTAGTGCACGTGCGTGCAGTCGGTGAGCCTTTTACTCCGCCCCTGTTTCGGGCTGTTGCCGTTAGCTATGTCTTGTCAGGAAGGCCTGCGATGCGTAAATGCGATGGGTTAGTTGTAGTTGCAGAACGGCCACCACCCTACTCGGAACTGGGTTCCCTCGGTGTCGGGGAAGTTTTATAGGCGTCGGAAACGCCCCCCATTGCGTAGATATGCCATGATCAATCCCGTGGTAGATATGCTGTAGTGGATGATGGCACGTGCTCAGAAGCAAGCGGTAGTGCACGTGCCTGCAGTCGGTGAGGGTTTTACTCCGCCACTGTTTCGGGCTGTTGCCGATAGCTATGTCTTGTCAGGAAGGCCTGCTATGCATAAATGCGATGGGTTAGCAATCGTTGCAGAACGGCCCCCAGCCTGCTCTGAAGTGGGTTCCGTCGGTGTCGGTGCAGTTTTGTAGGCGTCGGAAACGCCCCCCGTTGCGTAGATATACCGTGATAAATCCCGTGGTAGGTATGCTGTAGTCAATGATGGCACGTGCTGGGAAGCAAATGGTAATGCGCGTGCGTGCAGTTGGTGAGCCTTGTACTCCGCCACTGTTTTGGGCTGTTGCCGGTAGCTTTGTCTTGTCAGGAAGGCCTGCGATGCGTAAGAGCGATGGGTTAGTAGTCGTTGGTGAACGGCCACCGGCCTGCTCTGAAGTTTTGTATATATCTTGCGAGACAGCTGTGAAGCCTCGACGATGTATTTCGCAGGTCGTGCGCTGAAGAAGATGACGCTGCTCATGATGATGAATATATAGAGATGAAGATGAAAGGGTAATGTAATGCTCTCACAATTTGCCCCGTGCCATAACCACCGGCCTACCTGGCCGGTGGTTATGGCAGCAAACGCCGTATGAAACGCTTTGAAAGCGAAACATTGACAATCTTTGTGGCACGCTAGTGGCCGTCCAAAGGCGGAATAACTGGAGTGACCCGATAGTTAACTGGTGAAGAATGTTTCCGAACAATGTAGCGCCCGGTGAAACGGGAGTGAAATTTCTCGCACAAGCCAGGAGCGCGAACTAGGGTACACAGTAACACTTCGTCTCCAGGGTGGAAGGAAACGACACGTTGAGATGCACCATATCGAGTTTTGCGGTCATGTTGACTGGCGTCGGTGTTGAGGCGGCCACGCTGGCGACACCGGGCAATACGCGAAACGAACTGCTCACACATAGATGTGGACGAGTGCGCGGGGACACCGAGGAAAGAAACGTCGAGGATTGTGGTCTGTTGACGACGATACACAAAGAAAAAGGGCGAGTATGCCGCAGTGCGTTGGACGGCCGCTTTTTATACGAAAGTTACGAATGGTAGAATGACATCCCAATTGGTGTGGTCAGGGTTGATGTTCATTGACATCATGTCGGACAGCGTGCGATGAAAACGCTCTGTGAGACCATTAGTTTGAATGGGGCAGCTGGAAGTCATATTATGGATGGTATTGGACGCGCGGAGAACATTGTCGAGTAGTTTAGACAAGAAGGTCCTGCCGCGGTCACTCAAAACGACACGTGCGCTCCGTGCCGTAAAAGGATGGCTTCCTCCTTTTACGGCAAAAAAACCTCCTCTGGAGATCCCGAAGATAGTACGGCTGTTTCAGCGTACCGTGTCAAGGTGTCTACAGCTGTGACGATCCATCGTTTAGCGCCAGTGGATAAGGGTAGCAGTCCATAGAGGTCGATACCAACGACTACGATAGGAGCTTCAAGACACGGAACTAGTTGGAGCAGTCCAGCTGGAGGTTAGGTCAGTCGTTTGCGGTGTTGGCAGAGCGAACAGGAAGCCACGTATTTCGCTACGCTGGTTGCAAGTCCAGGCCAAGAGAAGCGGTTGCGAATTCGCGCATAGATTTTATGAATCCAAAGGGACCGGCACTGGGATCCTCGTGAAAGGTCTCCAGTATCTGGGCCCGAAGTGATGCTTATTTATTTATTTATTTATTTATCTATATTTGTGTGACCACGCTGCAAAACATGAAATGAAATATCAGCATGCCGGACAGCTTCATGCATATCGTCCAAAAACTACATATAGAATGTGCTGTCCATGATCCATAATTCAAGGTCCTCTTCAGGTTGGTCCCTGCTCATCTGCTACATCACCATAAGCCTGCGCAGTAGGTTTTCAATGTTGCCACAAACACCGGCGCCGATCTAATTTGCATAGGTGCCTACCACTGGTATGACACGAAGACCTACAATTTCAGTCGAAAGACTACCTGTTGTTTGCTTGAACTTGGTTGAAGGGACCCTTCGCAATTATTACAGTGACCGACCGAAACGCAATATCATCATCATCATCATCAGCCTGGTTACGCCGACTGCAGGGCAAAGGCCTCTCCCATACTTCTCCAACAACCCCGGTCACGTACTAATTGTGGCCAGGCCATGCCTGCAAACTTCTTAATCTCATCCGCCCACCTAACTTTCTGCCGCCCCCTGCTACGCTTCCCTTCCCTTGGGATCCAGTCCGTAACCCTTAATGACCATCGGTTATCTTCCCTGCTCATTACATGTCCTGCCCATGCCCATTTCTTTTTCTTGATTTCAACTAAGATGTCATTAACTCGCGTTTGTTCCCTCACCCAATCTGCTCTTTTCTTATCCCTTAACGTTACACCTATCATTCTTCTTTCCATAGCTCATTGCGTCGTCCTCAATTTGAGTAGAACCCTTTTCGTAAGCCTCTAGGTTTCTGCCCCGAAAGTGAGTACTGGTAAGACACAGCTATTATATACTTTTCTCTTGAGGGATAATGACAATCTGCTGTTCATGATCTGAGAATGCCTGCCAAACGCACCCCAGCCCATTCTTATTCTTCTGATTATTTCCGTCTCATGATCCGGGTCCGCCGTCACTACCTGCCCTAAGTAGATGTATTCCCTTACGACTTCCAGTCACTCGCTGCCTATTGTAAATTGCTGTTCTCTTCCGAGAGTGTTAAGTATTACTTTAGTTTTCTGCAGATTAATTTTTAGAGCCACTCTTCTGCTTTGCCTCTCCAGGTCAGTGAGCATGCATTGCAATTGGTCCCCTGAGTTACTAAGCAAGGCAATATCATCAGCGAATCGCAAGTTACTAAGGTATTCTCCATTAACTTTTATCCCCAATTCTTCCCAATCCAGGTCTCTGAATACCTCCTGTAAACACGCTGTGAATAGCATTGGAGATATCGTATCTCCCTGCCTGACGCCTTTCTTTATTGGGATTTTGTTGCTTGCTTTATGGAGGACTACGGTGGCTGTGGAGCCGCTATAGATATCTTTCAGTATTTTTACATACGGCTCGTCTACACCCTGATTCCGTAATGCCTCTATGACTGCTGAGGTTTCGACAGAATCAAACGCTTTCTCGTAATCAATGAAAGCTATATATAGGGGTTGGTTATATTCCGCACATTTCTCTATCACCTGATTGATAGTGTGAATATGATCTATTGTTGAGTAGCCTTTACGGAATCCTGCCTGGTCCTTTGCTTGACAGAAGTCTAAGGTGTTCCTGATTCTATTTGCGATTAGCTTAGTAAATAGTTTGTAGGCAACGGACAGTAAGCTGATCGGTCTATAATTTTTCAAGTCTTTGGCGTCCCCTTTCTTATGGATTAGGATTAGGTTAGCGTTCTTCCAAGATTCCGGTACGCTCGAGGTCATGAGGCATTGCGTATACAGGGTGGCCAGTTTCTCTAGAACAATCTGTCCACCATCCTTCAACAAATCTGTTGTTACCTGATCCTCCCCAGCTGCCTTCCCCCTTTGCATATCTCCCAGGGCTTTCTTTACTTCTTCCGGCGTTACCTTTGGGATATACTCTGGGATATACCTTTGGGATATACAAGGCTGCTCCCCGAAATTTTAAGGAAGTTCCTTCATGGTATTACTAGGCCAAGGAACGCGGTTGAAACAATAATAAAGCGAAGTCTGTGTACGCCATGCGATGTATTGCCCACGCGGTAACTTGAGCTGCCGCCTACCTCCCCTAACGCGAATATATAAGTTAAACATTTCAAGTGGGCAACGCATTTACCTGCCATGCAGTAATAGTTTCCCAGTTTCCCCATGGAGTTCTACAAAACAGTTTTTTTTGTGTCCTTGAACAGATGACCAACGTCTGCACAATAATGCTGCGGGGTGTCCCTGCTAAGGTTAAGCAAGCTGTTCAAAAAAAAAAAAAACTTGAAACGCACGATGCACGTTTGACGACTGAACACCGTATGTCTTAGAAGCGTACGTTTCATCGTATTTTTTTAAATCTGGTTTTTAACTGTAAAGCTTAGCTAACATTAGGTGGGACACGCGGTATATAAGCACTTTCCACACCTGCTTCACATTTAGGTGTATGCGAGATGTTATTCCTATTGTTGAGCTAGCGCAAATTTTCTTTCGCCAGGCGTAGTCGCAGCGCAGCGTCTGCAATTAGGTGCATTGGGGCTGGAGATGGTAGTGGCAGAAGATAGTTTGTGATTAAATAATGCTAATCAGTGAGCAATGCCAGGCTTCGAAGAGCGTTCGGTTGAAGTGGTTCCTGTAGTTGCAGCACTTGTTACGTATTATTTCTCTTGCGGTGCTGTCTCGCCCTCCTTTGCAAAACTTTTCAATGTGATGTGCAAAGCATTGGTGCGACATTTACTATAATCAGATGTTCTTGCTTGTCGCTGTTAGTATGTTCATTATTGCAACAAGTGTAAATAGCACGATTGCGAATTCTATTATGCTATATTCCATTAACAAGAATACACCAAAGGAAGTCACAGCGCAGCAATAGAGAAAGTTCCACGAAGCCATAAATAAATAGATAAATAACTAAATACCATCCGTAGCCTACGCGTAACCCAATTTGACGTTCAGATGCGTTTGCTTAAAAAAAAGGGGGGGGGGGATATTGTCCAAGAAAGGTCCAAGTGTGACTGAAGTAGAGCCGTGATGGCCGTCATTCGTACCTTGAAAGGAGGCATCGCAGGGGAGCTGCGCTGGTCTTAGTGAGAATCAGAGCCAGAACGATGTTTTGGCACAGTGACTGGCAAGCGAAGATTCCACTTGTGGCAGTAGTACACGCAGCGAATAGAGCGAGTATAACGAAGGCGCGGAGAGCAGCGATCGCGGAATGGAGTGGCCGGCCCATTCGCCGTCTCAAGCAATTCGTTCGACATTGCATGGAGTACATTTGCCGGCGAGGCTATCTGCTTGGCGGATTACTCCTGTGAGGTGTAACACAGCTTTATAGTAAGGCGTGAAACAAGTTTCATCGGTGTTGTTGCGTGCATTCTTGCTAGTATGGGTGGCTGCAGGTTCAGCCCGAAACCTGATGGAACACGCTGCTGTTTGCACCAACACAAGACCTTCTATCCCCGAAGAGTACGGCTTCTATGGTGCAGAATGTTCTAGCGCTTGAATTTAAAAAATGACCCTGACTCTACAGAGCAGCAGCTATACAATAGATAATTTTATTTGGTGATTAGACAAAAATATTTAAAAATCTAGTATTTCAATTTTTCATTTCTATAGGAATAGTTTTTTGCACTTGGCTTTGAAAAAGATATGAATATTTTTTTTGCATTCGTAATGTCGATGTGAGTCATGATTTGCCATGATTCATGATTTGCTTAAATTAGTAGAACCCCCCCAATGACACTCGCCTTCTCCTGCACTCGGCGAGACTTCAACACGAACTCACGTGTGGTCGCAATCTCGACAACTCACATTAAGTCCATGCAATGCGTGGGCCACCACTGCTGTCAAAATAATCTGCCTTGTTTGCGATGTCGCGAGAAGTAACAGGGTACATCGATTCAGAAATAATTCTGATTGCCCTTTTTTAGTGAATGCAGGGGCGCACCGAGACATCCTTTTTTTTCAGTCTGACTGGCAATATTTTAAACTTGCTTTGCACTTAGGGCGAAGCGTTCAATAGCATGGTACAGAAAATGGGGGAAGCCCAAACCATGCTAAGCCCACCGAAACCATCCTGAGGAATCAAGAACATTCAATATACCTTGGCCGTTTACGTGATTGATAATTACCTCTAAACGGGGTTCTATCGTAACAATGTAACGAATTAGATACGTGACATTACGTGGCGAAATTATGAACGTAACATGCAAGTATAGACCTTTTGCAGAATGCTGACAGCACGATTGCGTTCCCGCCACCATCGTAAATGATGCGAGAGAGCACAGCACCCGCGTAGAAAGCTTGTGGACCGCGCGCGCTTTGCTCCTGGTCCAATTGACGTTGGTATGCGGCATAAGCCTACCGTGTTCGCCGCACAGCACACGTACGGCGGGCTTTGTGTACACCGCGGACGCTGCGGAGGAAGCTCGGGGCCTCTGCCGCGCTCGTGCAGCGTCCCGTACGTGTGCTACACCGTGTGCTCCACCTATTGCTTCGGCAGCGCGAGTGGCGATTCGTGGACGGCAAAGCGCAGACGGGCGGCAAGTCTGCAAAGTCGCACGCAGCGTTGCGTTTGTTCTGCGGCGATTGACTATAATATTAATAATGGGTAATACATGTAGTCACAGGCTATTTCTACAGCTTTCAGGTGGCATTCCCGTGTGCTTGTAGATCAGCTATCGCGAGCAATGTCGCCAAAGCAATGATGGAACGTGTGCATCGTGAAGCAATGCTAAAAAGTTGTTTTCGTCCAATCTCCACTCACACGCCAGTATCCCAGTGTACCAGTTAAGCAGTATACCGCAAGAAAATATCACATGATGTGTACAGATTTCTGTGTACACACTCCGTACGTATCTGTTTGTTTTCATTAGACTTTCACAAGTTTAAACAATTTTTATGCAGGACAATTGGTTTTTGCTTTGGTTTGGTTTGCACCTCAGTTACCATATCATAAATTTTAAAATAATTTCACTGTACGCTGTTTATTTGTCTCCTCTAAATATTTCAGCCGTAGATCGATGGATCGGCGTCGGCAGAATCGGGAACCGCGGCTGCCGCACACTGCAGCCGGGACTGGGCCACGATGCGGAAAGTATTCGTAAAGTTGGGTCAAGTGTGGCTGCTAACTTTTGCGAAAGAATACCGCCGGTGCTTTTAGAGCTGCTGGCAATAGCGACTACGCAGTACATGCGCAGTTAAGCGGTAGGTGAAATATATTGCTTTATTTTCTGTAAGACTATACCCACAACAAGCGTGAGCAATTTTGAGGAATTATCGACAGAAAAGTGTTTTGTCTTACTTATTTTGCTGAATTTCATAGCTGCCGACTACGCATCTACATTATTGTGGCAAAACACCTCGAACACGCAACAAGTCACCAATTATGTCCTCTTTTATTGGGACCTGTTGGAAACTCGCGATAAAGGAAAGCAGCTTCGGTTTCTTTTTTTCTTTTCGAGCCTCTCGGAACTCGACTTAGCAGTCGAGAAAGCTGGGAACCGATTGAAGCCATCGTAACGATCTCAGCTGGACCTGAAGCTATCGGAGAAGCGCGAACCCAAACGGATGTCGTCCCAACTTTCAATTCCTTCCGAAAGTGTTGGTCATCGCGGTGGCAGAACACGAAGGCACGGGTTCGACTTGGCGCCGTGGCGGCCGCTTTTTGATGGATGCCAAACGGAAAGACACACTTCTAGCTAGGTCGTGAAAATTGATACGGCGGCCGTCATCACACGCTTCACTTTAGGTACGTTAAACAACGCAATTTATTCCCATGGAAGGTGTCACGGCTTCTGAAAGCTACGCGATCACAGCAATCCGACAGGTCACTTTAGTACACTACTCTTACCAATACCACAACCAATGCCATATACGGAAACAAAGCACTGCATGAGCGGAGGTCTCTCTGCAGCCGCTGCTGTGCATCGCACCCACGCGACACCGTCGCGCTGCCTCTCGCCATCTCCCGATTAGCGAGGTAGTCGCGCCACGCTTGGCTCCACAATGTGCCACGTGAGACAGATTGTCCGCTCCAGCCAATATAAGGCGAAATGAAAACACGTCTCAGATTTCGCTCTGGGGAGCATCATAATCGTTAGCACCGAGAGAATGCAATCATTGTGCACTTTCAACAACAGCGCTAAGCTCTCAGTCAGGATCTGGCAATGTCTGCCGAATTGACTCCAACAAATTTTTATTCTGCAAATGTTCTTCTCATGATCGGAGTTCCCTGCGAGTAATTGACCTAGATAAACGTATTCCTGCACGGACTCCAGAGGCTGACTGGCGATCACGTATCCTCGTTCTCTTGTAACTATATAGCCAAGCACGAAACATAAATGTACATCATACTATATAAATAAAATCAATTTCGTTGGCATTCATTACAGCCTCAGCATCTAATGAATGCGAGGACAGGAATAAAAAACTGTTATGTAGCAGTTTGACATAACTTCTTCCCCCAACCCTTGGCATTGAAACACACGCACACTGATACATTGCATAAATACATAGTTTGATGTGTATATACCGCTTTTGCGTAATTCTTACGAAGAAGAGAAAAAAAACACGGCGAGAAAAAAACAGTGACAAACAACATGGACAGACAGCATGCAGAATGCGTATAATGAAGTACGACGTGATACCTTAGAATTAGAAACTACATGTTTTTGTAAACATTGTTACCTCATATACACATATAAACAATGAAACAATATTACACCATACCCCCACGCAGATAAATAGAAAGAAAAAGATAAGAACTTTTATAAGCCATTTTCACATAATATATACCAAAAGGAATTGAACTAATCAGAGCCCTCCCCCCCAGCGATGCCGAAGCCTCCCCCCTCCCCTCCGCACACACACACCTAAAATGTCATAACCAGAGTTTTTTCACCCACATCGTTTGAAGTTTCTTTTCACTTGCCTCAAGCTTCTTACTTACAATTTTATTGTGGCTAATACCTTACTCCATCATTGTTGGCGCGGATGTGCACGGCTTTTTCTTAATACTTTCACTTTACTTCTCCGAATCCTGAAAATATGAGCACAAGCGTATTAGAAGCACCAGCGGCGGCTGCCTCATCCGTAATTTTTCACTTCAACATTGCTTTAACTTTCCACTGTAAACACCATGAGCATACACAATATACTTAAATATATAAAGAGGACAATTCGTTTATTAAATTTTTGAAAGACAAGGAGGTAGCCAATTAATCATTATTTCTAGAGGCATGGATAGCCTATGCATAGAGAAAGAATATGTTGTTGTATGTTCACCACGATTAAAGTTGCTTTGCATGCTTTTTTGTTCCTGAAAAAAGAAACCTACTGACTTCGTGACGCCTTCGGCAGTTGGGGCACCCTGTACAATTTACTCAGTAACAGCAAAGAGGCCTAGTCGGATTCACTCGAAATCAGAATCGACAGCAGTCATGCGGAGCAATGCTTATACTCGGGCACAAAACAAAAGAGAGAGAAAGAGAGAGAGCGAGACGTGCCACAACTTCAGCGGAAATGCGAAGCAGTATTAGCGATAACGAAGTATAAAACAAGTTTGCGGAATGAAGATTACACCAGATTCCGGATGGTGCGAGAGGACTGAGGCTCCAAAATGAAACAGTCTCTTACTACGAGGTCTTGGAGTCATACAAAGCCGTCAATTCGTCGACGTCGCACAAAGTTTCTTCAAGTGCAACGGATATTATATATATATATATATATATATATATATATATGTATATATATATATATATATATATATATATATATATATATATATATATATATATATATACACATGTGTGTGTGTGTGTGTGTGTACGTGCCTACTTCCAGTCATGCTGAACGGGCAGTCGAAAGCTTCCATGAAGACATGGAATCGGCGCTGGGTAAAGTCAAAACAAAATACACTATACTGATGGGTGAATTCAATTGCCAGGTTAGGCAAGAAGAAGGCTGGAGACAAGTCAGTGGGGGGGAATATGGCATAGGTTCTAGGAATAGCAGGGGAGAGTTATTAGTAGAGTTTGCAGAACAGAATAATTTGCGGATAATGAATTCTTTCTTCCACAAGCGGGATAACTGATAGTGGACGGGGAGGATACCGAATTGTGAGACTAGAAATGAAATAGACTTCATACTCTGCGCTAAGCCTGGCATCATAAAAGATGTGAACGTGCGCGGCAAGGTGTGCCGCAGTGACCATAGGATGGTAAGATCTCGAATTAGGCTAGACTTGAGGAGGGAATGGAAGAAACTGGTACATAGAAGCCGATCAATGAGTTAACGGTAAGAGGGAAAATAGAGTAATTCCGGATCAAGCTACAGAACAGGTATTCCGCTTTAACTCAGGAAGAGGACCTTATTCTTATGAACGACAGTCTTATGGGCATCACTAAGGAGTGTTCAATAGAAGTCGGTGGTAACCTCGTTAGACAGGATACCAGTAAGCTTTCGCAGGAGACGAAAGATCTGATTAACAAACGCCAATGTATGAAAGCCTCTAACCGTACAGCTTAGAACTGGCAGTGATTTCCAAGTTGATGATGTATGGGGTTTTATGGCGCAAGGGCCAGGAATGGCCAAAGAGCGCCATGTCTGTGGTAGTGGGTGTGCAGTGTAACTATGATTACTATGAAATTGGTGTGACGTGGCTGTAAAGGGGCCTTAAAATATACGCTCTACAGTGCGTAAAATCTGTGTAATAAAATTATGGCGATGACATATGACCTGTACTATGAACATTTCGATGCACTTAAAAAGAATGATACAATAGGTAAAATATATCAGATTATAATAAATGCTAGAGCACTACTGCCTCCTTAGAGCCCTTGAAACACAAGGGTCTGGAGGCATGTGCTATACCGTACAACTATCCCAGCGGCATCCTCTAAAGAGAGGAAGCGCTAGGAATGCATGGGGCTAATAACATGTAGGACCACATCTCTCAGAAAACCTAGGACTGTGTCTGTGTTAAAAAGCGGTTCTGGGCCGAGGAACATTACTGGATGAAGAGGGATGTGCTGTCTGTAAGCTAAGGAAAAATGTTTCATTCTTTCAGATTCGGCTTCCCGACACTCCAGAAGGACGTGGAGCACGGTCAGCCTCTCCCCGCATCTACCACAGGTTGGAGGTTCACTTCCAGTAAGCAGATAATTATGGGTGCCAAACGTGTGTCCTATTCTGAGACGACAGAATAGGACATCTGTTCGGCGCGATTTTGTAGTAGAGGGCCAGAATCCTAACTGTGGTTTTATCAGGTGGAGCTTATTATTCGTTTCCGCGTCCCACATGCGTTGCCAGTGGTCCCGCATTCTCCTTCGCAAGAAAGGCCTCAGATCTGTGACAGGCACCGCAGCGGTAGGCTTAACAGTTTGCGATGCGATTGACGTGGCCATCTCGTCCGCCAGAACGTTACCCTCAATGCTCCTGTGGCCAGGCACTCAGCATATAATGATACGCTGATTAGATATGTACGCTTTACACAAGACGGTGTAGAGTTCACTAAGTACAGGATGTTTTTGTGTGTAGACTGACATCAAGGCCTTCACGACGCTTAGGGAGTCTGTATAGATCGCTGCTTTTGGAAGTTTTGATTTTCTTATATGCTTCACAGCAGGGAGTAATGCGTAGGCCTCAGCCGTAAATATGCTTGTTTCCGGATGCAGTACGTCGGATTCCGAGAAGGATGGGCCGACGGCTGCATAGGAAACCCCGGCATTTGACTTCGAAGCGTCTGTGTAGAACTCTGCACAGGAATGCTTGTGCTGGAGTTCTAGGAAAGGCATTCTGATTTCGGCCTCAGGAGCGTGCTTTGTAACTTTTATAAAGGATATGTCACATTGTATCACCTTCCACTCCCAAGGAGGTAAGAGCTTGATTGTGTGCATTAAGCGATGCTCGAGGAGTGGGACATGCATTTCATTGCTAAGCTCCTTCACACGCAGCGAAAAAGGCTGTCTTATGGAGGGACGGTTGCTGAAAAGTGTAGCGCACGTAATATCGGTAACGGTATCAAAACATGGGTGTTCAGGATTAGAGCGTACTTTAAGGAAATATGTAAAGCTGTTGTATGATCTCTGTAGGTGGAGAGACCATTCATTCGATTCGGCATATAAGCTTTCAATTGGGCTTGTTCTGAAAGCGCCCGTGGCTAAACGGATGCCTAGATGGTGAACCGGGTCTAGCATCTTTAGCGCGCTTGGGGCGGTAGAGTTATATACCACGGCACCATAATCTAATCGTGACCGGATGAGGCTCTTATACAGATTTATTAGGCACGTCCTGACACTACCCCACGTAGTCTGGGATAGAAGTTTCATTAGGTTCATTGTTTTCAGACACTTTTCTTTGAGTTGTTTAATGTGTGGGACGAAAGTGAGTCTATTGTCGAGTATAATACCTAGAAATTTGTGCTCTTTGTTTACAGGAATCTGTTGTCCACACATTTGTAAGCAAGGATCCGGAACTAGGCCTCTCTTCCTTGTAAACAGGACACAAGAACTTTTTTGAGGATTGATTTTAAAACCATTTTTCTCTGCCCACCCTGACACCTTGTTCAAACCATGCTGTACCTGTCTCTCGCATACTGCGAGGTTACAGGATTTGAAGCCTATTTGAATGTCGTCCACATAGACGGAATACAAAATGGCTGGTGGTAAGGACGCACGAAGCGTTGTCATTTTAACAATAAAAAGTGTGCAACTGAGCACGCCTCCCTGGGGTACACCAGTTTCTTGTGTAAAAGGACGTGACAGCACATTGCCGACTTTCATCCGGAAGGTACGATTGGACAAGTAGCTTTTTATTACGTTGAGCATATTATCATGAATGCCCATTTCCGATAAGTCTCGCAAGATGCCGTATCGCCACGTTGTGTCATACGCCTTTTCCATATCGAGGAATATCGATAAGAGGAACTGTTTGTGTACAAGCGCGTCACGAATATGTCCTTCAATACGTACAAGATGGTCGGTTGTGCAGCGCCCTTCTCGGAAGCCACACTGAAAGGGATCAAGCATTTTGTTTTGTTCAAGGAAATGGATGAGTCGCCGATTTATCATTTTTTCAAATACCTTACACATGCAGCTTGTGAGGGCTATCGGGTGGTAACTTGCCACTGAAGAAGGGTCTTTCCCTTCTTTCAAAACAGGGACCACAATGGCTTCTTTCCATGCCGTTGGAAGTGTTTGGACCGGACCGCTGGTACGATCTGTTGGGAACTCGGCGCTGACGCCCGTGGTTGTACCTGGGTCGCAAGCCCCAAGGGTAGCGTTGGCCTGGCGGCCTGGGGTACAACTCGAAGCATCCGAAGGTCCCGGCAAAGCATGAGTCGACTGGTAACAACGAAACAACTTGTTTATTTTAACATCGCAAAGAGTTGGCGGTCAGGTTTGACCGAAGTAGAGAGACGGGAGAGCACTTCACTCAGCAGAAGAAATCGGAGCCCCCCCCTGGCGTCCGGGGGCAGCTGTTTTTATACTCTCGCAGTTGAGGGCAAGAAGGAACCCCTCAAAAGACGAGCACGTGAATGTACAATGGGCTAATGGTGACGCACACTGTCGTAGCGATGCCGTAGCACCATGTCGTGGCGCTGCGCACGATCTCGTAGCACCTGGTCGTGGCGCTGCGCAGCACACTGTCGTGGCGCTGCGCAGCATACTGTCGTGGCGCTGCCGGTCGGACACAATGACTGTAACGAGAAGATGGTCCCTGCTTTGGCATCGCCTGTTTCGGGCACAATGACTGGAACGAGATCCCTGCTTTGGCATCGCCTGTTTCGGGCCCAATAACTGGAAGGAGATCCCTGCTTTGGCCTCGCCTGTTTCGGGCACAATGACTGGAACGAAATCCCTAGGCGGTCGCATCGCCGCAGACGCGCCTGGAAACACCTGGCGATGAGTGTTGCGGTGACGACGGTCGGGCCAAAATGTCCGCCGCCCCGCCGCCGTCGCGCCGGCAAAACCACGTGTCGCAGGCGAAACGCAACAGACCGCCCCGCCGGGGAAAGGAGATCCCGATGGACAGGGGACTGCATCCGCTGTCCGGAGGGATGTCGCTCGATGATGCTCATAACCGAAGTCGGGCGTCCCTTGACGTTTCTTGAGCGCAGCGCACAGAGAAGGCCTCGTTCTCTCGTTCAGGTTCGCACGGGACACTGCAAAGTGACTTCGGGAGAGTTCACATTTTTGTTCTCGTTCCCGGCAAGCGTTAGAACTACGCTGAAAACTCAACCGCTCAGTCAGCAAGCACGGCACAACCCTCACTAAGCCCTGCCAGGCTCTTTCCCCTTTTTATACCACTGCCTAGTTCCTTACAGTAGTCTAGCATCACTCAGAACGCGTCCACAAATTGAAAAATTGCACTAGAAAGCATATCATCACTTTGAAACACTAAACAAAAGCAATATGTTAAAAAAAATCCTGCCTCAGGAAGAAAAACATCAGTAACAAACAATTTTGAGGCTGATTCCTACGTTAGGGGCTTCGACTTAAGCCATCGGCGTTACCGTTGAGACTCCCCTTTTTGTAACGCACCTCAAAGGAATATTGTTGTAAAGCGAGGCTCCAGCGCAGGAGGCGGCCATTTTTGGGAGAGATGGTCTGCAGCCATTGGAGAGGGCAGTGATCTGTCTCAATGATAAACCCCGAGCCGGCTAGATAGCATGACAATTTCTGAACGGCCCACACGAGACATGCACACTCTTTCTCGGTGGCGCTATACGCCTGCACACGACTGGTCAGCTTACGACTAGCATACAGGACGGGGTGTTCTACTTCTCCATTTTCCCGTTGGCACAGTACAACGCCCATGCCTCGCTCACTAGCATCGCACTGAACAATGAACCCTTTTGTATAGTCTGGCGATCGTAGCACAGGCTGGCTTGTTAGGGCACTCTTTAGGGCGCTAAAAGCTCTTTCCTTTGTCTCGTCCCAGACGACTGTTTGAGGCTCTGTCTTTCTTAGAGCATCCGTCAGGGGAGCCGCGATATCAGAGTACCTAGGGATGTACCTCTGATAGTAGCCGGCGACACCTAAGAACGACCGAATATCGGTCTTTGTGCGCGGTTGCGGAAAGTCTCGCACAGCGGCCACTTTTATTTCAGAGGGGCGGCGACGACCCTGACCAATCACGTGACCGAGGTAGACAACCTCGGCCTGTGCTAACTGGCACTTAGGAGCCTTTACTGTCAAGCCTGCTTCGCGCAGGCGGGTTAGCACTGCCCGCAAGTGTGTCATATGCTCAGACCAGGATGCGGAGAATATCGCTACGTCGTCTAGATACGGTAAAGCGAATTCTTGCTGTCCCCGCAACACTTTATCCATGAGACTTGAAAAACAGTATGGCGCGTTCTTCAAACCAAAACTCAACACTTTAGGACGGAATGTTCCCATTGGTGAAATGAACGCCGCATACCTACTAGCCTCTTCTGTAAGTGGAACCTGCCAATAACCCCTGACAAGATCTAGGGTGGAAATAAACTGAGCGCTACTAACTTTCTCAAGGCGCTCCTCGATGTTAGGGATCGGATAAATTTGATCCTTAGTGATGGAATTAAGCCTGCGGTAGTCGACGCAAGGACGAGGTTCCTTGCCCGGTACCTCAACTAAAATCAAAGGGGAGGTATAATCACTCTCACCTGCCTCAATAACACCGAGCTGTAGCATTTTCTTTACCTCAGCCTCCATAATATCGCTCTGGCGGGGTGACACCCGATACGCCTTGGATCGTACTGGCTCTGTGGAGGTAAGTTCTATATCATGAGTAAGTACAGAAGTCCTACCAGGCCTCTCAGAGAACAGACCTTGAAACTCTTGTAATAGCTGGTGTAGTTCGGTTTTCTGCTCAGGCGACAGCGGTGCTTTACTGATAAGGTCACTAATGACTTGACCGGTGTCTTCCCTGTTCGTCACTGAGCCTAGTCCCGGAAGCTCGACCGGAAGCTCTTCAGGAACGTTTACCATCATGCACACCACTGCTTCCCTTTGTCTATAAGGTTTGAGCAGATTACAGTGGTAAACTTGCTGTGCTTTCCGCTTTCCTGGCAGACTTACCACGTAGTTAACGTCCGACAGTTTCTGAACAATTCGCGCTGGGCCCTCCCACTGCACGTCTAGTTTGTTGTTTAGCGATGTGCGCAATATCATGACCTCATCGCCAACCTCAAAACGACGGGCCCTGGCTGTCCGATCATAATAAACCTTGGCCCTCTGCTGGGCCTTTGTCATTGCTTCACCTGACAACTCCTGTGCCCTTCTTAAGCGTTCGAGGAGCTTAAGCACGTACTCCACCACGACTGGGTCGTCGCCCCTACCTTCCCATGATTCTCGAAGCATGCGAAGCGGAGATCGAAGCGAGCGACCGTACACCAGTTCAGCTGGCGAAAACCCCGTAGCCGCATGCGGCGCGGTCCTTAAAGCAAACATCACCCCAGGCAGACACAGCTCCCAGTCAGTTTGATGTTCAAAACACAAGGCTCTCAACACGCGCTTCATGACGGAGTGGAGCTTCTCAACGGAATTCGACTGTGGGTGGTACACTGAGCTGTGTAGCAGCTTTACCCCACACCTTTCGAGAAAAGTTGTCGTCAAAGCGCTAGTAAACACTGTGCCCTGATCTGATTGAATTTCTGCAGGAAAACCAACTCGCGCAAATATGGACAGTAGTGCATTAACTATCTCAACTGAGCTGAGTTCTTTAAGCGGCACTGCTTCAGGGAACTTTGTCGCTGGGCAGATCACAGTCAAAATGTGTCTGTACCCCGTGGCTGTTACCGGCAGAGGTCCCACTGTATCAATAACGAGCCGTCTAAAAGGCTCCGTAATGATAGGTACCAATTTCAACGGCGCCCTCGATTTGTCCCCTGGTTTGCCCACCCGCTGACAAGTGTCACATGTCCTCACGAAATGGTCTGCGTCCCGAAAACACCCTGGCCAATAGTACTCTTGCAAGAGACGGTCCTTAGTTTTCTTAACTCCTAGGTGTCCGGACCACGAACCCCCATGTGACAAGCGCAACAGATCCTGACGATAGCATTGAGGCACGACCAGCTGATCGAACTCCACTCCTCGGCGGTCTAGATACTTCCGGTACAGGACTCCACCTCTTTCCACAAAACGCGCAGTTTTCCTGGCGATACCTTCTTTGACATTGCAGCGCACGTTTTCCAGGCTGCCATCCTTTTTTTGCTCGGCTATCAAAGCCGTCCGGCTGACTTTTAGCAACCTATCAAGTCCGTCTGACGTAGGCGCGATGAGCAAATCAGTAGATAGCTCTTCTAACTTTCCCGCGTCGGGATTTTCCTCTCCAGTATCTGGCGCCTTCAACGCTACAGACTCAATTCTATTCTGTTCGGGCGTGCTCTGAATATCAGCTTGCTGCGCCTCTGGCCCTTTTTCGTTGTTTGATAACGTCGGCCCCGCAACTACCGCCTTTGCAGCGAGCTCCCGAACCTTCGATCTGGTTAAGGCCTGAACACTAGCTTCACCAAACAAAAGCCCCTTCTCGCGCAGGAGGTGATCGGACCTGTTTGAAAATAGGTACGGGTACTGGGGTGGCAGCATAGATGACACTGCCGCCTCCGTCTCAAGCGCTCCGAAAGGTCCTTCAATAAGCACTTTTGCTACCGGCAGACACACGCTATGAGCTTCCACGGCTTGCTTGATCCACGCGCACTCGCCCGTGAACATATGGGGTTCTACGTAAGACGGGTGAACTACATCCATCGTAGCTGCGGAATCGCGAAGCACTCGGCACTCTTTCCCGTTTACGAGGAGGTCTCGCATGTAAGGCTCAAGAAGCTTCATGTTCTCGTCAGTGCTGCCTATTGAAAAAAACACAACTTTTGGTGTTGTTTCCGGACACTGCGCCGAAAAGTGACCCGGCTTCTGGCACGTATAACAAACGCCCACTCGCCTCATCTCGAACCGCTTTCTGCGTTCGGCTTCGGCTGCCGTCTCTTTACGTTTGGTCGGATTGCTTTCACTCGCATCCTCACTACGCGTGTCCCCCTTAAATCTCATGGGCGTGAACCTTGGCCTCTCAGACTTGGAGCCAAATTCACCCTTTTGACCGTCCTTAGCTCCGCGAGCTCGACGCGTCACAAACTCCTCGGCTAGCTCAGCGGCTCTAGCCACCGTACTCACGTCTGGCCTATCCAAGACCCAGTATCGCACGTTCGCAGGTAACCGACTATAAAACTGTTCTAGCCCGAAGCACTGCAGAACTTTATCGTGGTCACCAAACGCTTTCTCTTCTTTGAGCCACTCCTGCATGTTCGACATAAGCCTATACGCAAACTCTGTATATGACTCACTTTTGCCTTTCTCATTTTCCCGAAACTTCCGACGGAACGCTTCCGCAGACAGCCGGTACTTTTTTAGCAGACTCGATTTTACTTTGTCGAAATCCTCTGCTTCCTCTCTATCCAAGCGAGCGACTACGTCGGCCGCCTCGCCGGGTAACAAAGTGAGCAAGCGCTGTGGCCACGTTTCCCGAGAGAACCCCTGCTTCTCGCACGTTCGCTCAAAGTTAACCAGGAACAAACCAATGTCCTCTCCAAGCTTAAACGGCCGCATCAGGTCAGTCATTTTGAACAATACGCGTTCTCCTGCACCGTGTGCCTGACTTCCATTACGAGCGCGTTCCATCTCTACCTCGAGACGCTTCATTTCCAAAGCGTGTTCGCGCTCTTCTTTTTCTTTCTGCTCTTTAAGTTCGCGCTCCTGTCTTTTTGACCTCTCCTCAATAGTCTCAAGGCATTCCGACAGCTCGTCATCCTCAGCCTCTAACTCAAGAATAGCCTTTAGCAGTTCAGGTTTTCTGAGTTTGTCCGAGACATCCAGACCCAACTCTCTTGCAAGCTCCAACAATTTCGGTTTGCGCAACGACTTCAAATCCATGGCTGCTCTGAATGCTGCTTTCTCTACTGCCTATTATTGTCTTGCCGCAACTAACCCGGCAGCAACGACAACCACAATTACCAGCTCTGTTTCTAACACTAACAAAAAGCCTGGCAAAGCTCAGAAGAAGAAAGTCCCGCACTCACCAAACCTCGCAGGCAGGAATTCCGCGCAGTCGTTCCGCTGCAGGCAACCAGTCGTCACACAGGGCTCGTTGCACTGCTCCCGGATCGTCGTTGAGCTGCTCAGCATACAGTCAACTGCATCTCTTCGCTGCTGGCCTCCGTTGTCGCGATCTCGCCGCTGGCAGACAGTTGTTTGAAGTCGTAGGCGATCTCACCGCTGGCAACCAGATATTTGGATCGCGACACTGGAGCGATCGGATGGGAACTCGGCGCTGACGCCCGTGGTTGTACCTGGGTCGCAAGCCCCAAGGGTAGCGTTGGCCTGGCGGCCTGGGGTACAACTCGAAGCATCCGAAGGTCCCGGCAAAGCATGAGTCGACTGGTAACAACGAAACAACTTGTTTATTTTAACATCGCAAAGAGTTGGCGGTCAGGTTTGACCGAAGTAGAGAGACGGGAGAGCACTTCACTCAGCAGAAGAAATCGGAGCCCCCCCCTGGCGTCCGGGGGCAGCTGTTTTTATACTCTCGCAGTTGAGGGCAAGAAGGAACCCCTCAAAAGACGAGCACGTGAATGTACAATGGGCTAATGGTGACGCACACTGTCGTAGCGATGCCGTAGCACCATGTCGTGGCGCTGCGCACGATCTCGTAGCACCTGGTCGTGGCGCTGCGCAGCACACTGTCGTGGCGCTGCGCAGCATACTGTCGTGGCGCTGCCGGTCGGACACAATGACTGTAACGAGAAGATGGTCCCTGCTTTGGCATCGCCTGTTTCGGGCACAATGACTGGAACGAGATCCCTGCTTTGGCATCGCCTGTTTCGGGCCCAATAACTGGAAGGAGATCCCTGCTTTGGCCTCGCCTGTTTCGGGCACAATGACTGGAACGAAATCCCTAGGCGGTCGCATCGCCGCAGACGCGCCTGGAAACACCTGGCGATGAGTGTTGCGGTGACGACGGTCGGGCCAAAATGTCCGCCGCCCCGCCGCCGTCGCGCCGGCAAAACCACGTGTCGCAGGCGAAACGCAACAGAAGGTACCCTGCGTCCCAGATAGTGTTGAAAAGTGTAAGTAGTGTTACTTGCGTGTCATCGTGTAAGTTTTTGAGCATTTCATACATGATTCTATCGGATCCCGGTGCAGAGCTCTTGCATGCGCTCAAGGCATATTTCAACTCGGCAGCACTAAAAGGGCAATTGTACGGTTCATTCTGTCGGCATTTATTGACGAGTGGCTTGCATTCTTCTATTTGTTTATATTTTAGGAAGGATTGCGAATAATGTTTTGAGCTTGATACACTCTCAAAGTGCTCCCCAAGTGAGTCGGCCTGATCTTTCAGTGTATCGCCCTGTGTGTTTACTAGAGGGAGTGAATAAGTTTGTCGTCCTTTTATCCTGTTAACCCTGTTCCAGACTTTCCCCTCCTCAGTATAAGAGTTGATACCCGATAAAAACTTCTGCCAGCTCTCTCTCTTCTGGCCTGTCGGCGCGTTCTCCTTCCTTCAGATTTTGCTTTTTTAAAGTTAATAAGATTCTCCGCAGTGGGAGAGGCGCGTAGCAACCCCCACGCTTTGTTTTGTTTCTTACGGGCGGTCCTACACTCGTCGTTCCACCACGGGACGCGCCGTTTGCATGCGAAACCACTTACTTCAGATATGCATTTTGATGCGGCATCTATAATGAAGGCTGTAAAATATTGAACGGCAGCATCAATTTCTAAAGAGGCCATGTCATTCCATGAGATCCTGGTGAGAGTTCTGAATTTCTCCCAGTCGGCTGTATCTATTTTCCACCTGGGAGCCTGTGGTAGACATTCGTTTTCTTTATAGTAGTATAGGGAAGTTGTCGCTTCCGTAAGGATTGTCGTTTACTTCCCATTCAAGTTCAGACAGTAGTGACGGGGAGACCAGGCTAAGATCAATTGAAGAAAATGTTCTGTTTGCAAGAGAATAGTATGTCGCTTCCTCCTTATTCAGAAGACAAGCACCAGAAGAGAAAAGGAACTGTTCAACGAGACGACCTTGAGCGTCTGTACGAGAGTCGCCCCACAGGGAGCTGTGCGCATTGAAATCGCCGAGAACAACATAAGGTTATGGCAATTGATCTATATAGGATTGAAATTCTTGTTTCGTTAATTTGTGATGTGGGGGTATGTAAAGAGAGCTAATGGTGAAGTTCGCCACTGCTTCAAGGGGCGTTTGTAGCTGTAAAGGTTGACACGCAATACTTCTATGAGTAAGAATGGCAACACCACTCGATGATGCGACGGCATCATCGCGATCTTTGCGAAACGTAACATACGTACGGAGAAAGTTTGTGTGTTTAGATTTTAAGTGTGTTTCCTGTAAACACAGCACTTTTGGATTATGTTTGTGGATGAGTTCTTACAAATCATCAAGGTTTCTAAGGAGACCTCTGATGTTCCATTGAGTGATTTGTGTATCCATGTTTAAAGTAAATTGGTGCTGTGTTTGCGGAAACGAAAGTGATGCCTTAGATTACAGAGCCCTTTCGAGGCCCTTTAATAGGTGTTTTGTTCTTTCTGAAGCGTTCGAGGGATTCTCGCCGCTCCTTAGGCGTTTGGTGCGCCTTGGGGACAGGTGTAGTGTCCATTGCCTCGTGTGAGGCGCCGGACAAGCGCTCTTGCGAGCGAGAGGTTTTCAGAAGGAGTCCCGCATTGGAGGGCAAGACCCGTGCGCCCACCAGCCCGGAGGTCGATGGGGCTCCCTGAGGGATTTGGCTGCGCTGGCCGTTGCCAGCGCTGGAAGGGGCCTCAGAGGTTGGGGCAGCCTCGGCTGCACCCACCTTCGGGGCGGATGGTCCCTTCTCTTCGGTTGACGGAGCAGCGCTAGCTGCAACCGCCGCGGGGGCAGATGGCGTAACTGCCGACTCACTGCCTGTGGTTCGGACAGCCGCCGGAGGCCGTTGTGACGCTGCCCCCTTACGCGCCACATCGGCAAAGCTGCTCTTAGACAGGTATGACACCCGCCTACGTGCCTCCTTGAAAGATATATTTTCTTTGACTTTGATTGTCACAATCTCTTTTTCTCTTTTCCAGGACGGGCAGGCGCGCGAGTATGCGGCGTGCTCGCCATCACAGTTGACACAATGTGGAGTCTTCTGGCATGTTTTGGAGGAATGTTCAGTGTCACTACACTTGGCACATGTCAGCCGGCCTCGACAGATCTGTGTACTGTGGCCGAACCTTTGGCTCTTAAAGCATCTGAGAGGATTGGGCACGTATGTCCTAACACGAAGTTTGATATAACCGGCCTCGATGGACTCGGGGAGGACACTTGAACCGAAAGTGAGTATCAGGTGTTTCGTATTGATCGCTTTACCGTCTCGCCTGATCTTAATTCGCTTAACATTTATGACATTCTGTTCACTGAAGCCCTCCAAGAGTTCAGCTTCAGTGAGCTCTAGCATGTCATCATCCGAGACAACGCCGCGGATGGTGTTCATGGTACGATGCGGGGTTACTGTTACTTGGGTCTCCCCAAATGACACAAGTTTCGGCAGCTTCTCATACTGCTTCTGATTTTGGAGCTCCAAAAGGAGATCACCACTTGACATTCTCGACACCTTATATCCTGTACCGAAAACTTCGGTCAAGGACTTGGAAACAAGGAATGGTGAAATGGATCGCTCTAGTTTGTCTGGCTTTTCTGAGTGAATCACGTGGAATCGAGGAAAGTTGTGGGCTTGTCGTCCGAAAAATTGAAACAGATCTTCGGTGCGCCCTCGTTTCTGAGGGCGATCAGGAAGTTTGGGGAAGGAATTTTCCATGAAAATGTATAAAAATTCGGCAACAGCGCCGACCGCCCACCACGGAGCCCAACGAGGGGACGCGGCAGAGCCTGCATGCAAGTCTGCACGACGCCAGTCGTACGCCGCCACTATAACCAAATATGGTGTACCCAAGGTTGGGTAGCCACACAGGGTTAACCCTTGCCGCCAAGGAGAAAGGAAGTAAACAGAAGAGAGAAGGAGACAGGAAAGGTGGAAAGTAAGGGAAAGACGAAGGTTGTAGGGAGAGAAAGACAGGAAAAGGCGACTGCCGATTTCCTCCAGGTGGGTCAGTCTGGAGGTGCCGTCTATGTGAAGCTGAGGCCGAAGAGGTGTGTTGCCTCCGCCGGGGGGCCTTAATGGTCCAAAACACACAGCATCGGCTCAACCCCCAGGATCCCCTCTTCCCCAGACACGGCTAAGCCGCGCACGGCTACACGCGGGAGGGTCCAACCCTCGTGTGCTCGGGTCCGTGGTGTCGAAACACACCAAACGCCTGCTGACGCAGACGCCCCTGCGGGGAGTGATTTCCAAGTTAATCAACAAGCGTAAGATAGCCGATATAAGGAATTATAGGATGAATAGATTTTAGCATGCTCTCAAGAACGGAGGAAAGCTAAATGTAGTGAAGCAGAAACTAGGAATCGGCAATAATCAGCTGTATGCGTTAAGACACAAAGCCGGCAATATCATTACTAATATGGATAAGATAGTTCAAGTGGCTGAGGAATACTATAGAGATTTACACAGTACCACTGGCACCCACGACGATAATGGAAGAGGGAATAGTCTAGAGCAATTTGACATCCCACAAGTAACGCCGGAAGAAGTAAAGAAAGCCTTGGGAGCTATGCAAAGGGGGAAGGCAGCTGGGGAGGATCAGGTAACCGCAGATTTGTTGGAGGATGGTGGGCAGGTTGTTATAGAGAAACTGGCCAGCCTGTATACGCAATGCCTCATGACTTCGAGCGTACCGGAATCTTGAAAAACGCTGACATAATCTTAATCCATAAGAAAGGGGATGCCAAAGAGTTGAAACATTATAAACCGATCAGCTTACTGTTCGTTGCATACAAAGTATTTACTAAGGTAATCGCAAAGAGAATCAGGAAAAACTTAGACTTCTGTCAACCAATGGACTAAGCAGGATTTCGTAAAGGCTACTCAACAATAGACCATATTCACACTATCAATCAGGTGATGGAGAAATGGGCGAAATATAACGAACCCTTATACATAGGTTTCATTGATTACGAGAAAGCATTTGATTCAGTCGAAACATCAGCAGTCATGAAGGCATTACGAAATCTTGGTGTAGACGAGCCATATGTAAAAATACTGAAAGATAACCATAGCGGCTCCACATCCACCGTAGTCCCAATAAAGAATGGCGTCAGGCAGGGAAATGCAGTCTCTCCAGTGTTATTCACAGCGTGTTTACATGAGGTATTCAGATACCTGGATTGGGAAAAATTGTGGATAGGAATTAATGGAGAATATCTTAGCAACTTGCAATTTGCTGATGATGTTGCCTTGCTTAGTAATTCGGGGGACCAATTGCAATGCATGATCACTGACCTGGACAAGCAAAGCAGAAAGGTGGGTCTAAAAATTAATCTGCTCAAAACTAAAGTAATGTTTAACAGTCTTGGAAGAGATACAGCCGTGTACGATAGGTAGCGAGGCGCTGGAAGTGGTAAAGGAATACGTCTACTTAGGGCGGGCAGTGACCCCCGATCCGGATCATGAGACAGAAATAATCAGAAGAATAAGAGTGGGCTGGGGTGTATTTGGCGGGCATTCTCAGATCATGAACGGCTGGTTGCCATTATGCCTCAAGAGAAAAGTGTATAACAGCTGTGTCTTACCAGTACTCACCTACGGGGCAGAAACCTGGAGGCTTCTACTTAAATTGGGGCTCTACTTCTACTTAAAGAGGGTTCTACTTAAATTTAGGGTGACGCAACGAGCTATGGAAAGAAGAATGATGGGTGTAACGTTAAGGGGATAAGAAGAGAGCAGATTGGGTGAGGGAACAAACGCGAGGTAATGACATTTTAGTTGAAATCAAGAAGTGGGCATGGGGCAGGGCATGCAATGAGGATGGAAGGTAACCGGTGGTAATTAAGGGTTACAGACTGAATTCCAAGAGAAGGGAAGCGTAGCAGGGGGTGGTAGAAAGTTAGGCGGACGGAAGAGATTAGGAAGTTTGCAGGGACAACATAGCCGTAATGAACGCATGGCTGGGGTAGTTGGAAAAGTATGGTAGAGGCCTTTGCCCTGCAGTGGGCGTAGCCAGGCTGTTATATATATATATATATATATGTATACTCAAGGTGTCTGTTTCGCAGAGCTCGGAGCAGCGCAACGTCAACGGTCAGGACAGTGACAGCTTTCAAGCACGAGAGTCGTTGCCGAGCCACAGCATGCGACCTTCTAGCGTTTTCATGCAGTAGCGCTGAACACACAAGTGTCTCTCTTCTTTGCAATCAACCGCGGGAGGGATAAGGGTGCCGACCGGCGTCCTAAGAGCTCGTCGAGATGAGCGGGTCCTAGTAAGGCTTCAGACGGTCGACATGGACAATGTCTCGGCCACGGCGGCGCATGTCTGAAGATGGCGTAACCGGTTCTATGAAATAGCTTACAGGAGATGCACGTTCGAGGGCACTATAAGGACCTTCATGCTTCGTAGCCAGTTTTGAAAAGATGCCAGGGGCCGTGAAATGGACTGAGAGCCACACGAGCGCTCCCGGATCGAAGGTGGCCGTGAAAGTGGCGTCACCGCGAATGCTCCTCTGACGCTTTTGATCATCGGAAGTAAAAATCCGAGCGAGGTCGCGGCACTCCTGTGCATGTCTGACGGTGGGAGAAATAGGCACGCACTCGCATGCATCCGGCCGGTACGGCAGAAATTGTGTCAATGGCATGCGAAGGATATGCCGACAATATAGTAACAAATAGGGTAAAAATCCAGTGGTGGTCTGCGTAGCGATGTTATACGCGTTGGCTACGAGGAGTTGCATGGCGTCCCTGTTCGTGTGGTCAGAGGCGACGTACATTGAAAGCATGTTGCCAAGCGTACAGTTGAAGCGTTCTGTGAGGCCATTCCTTTGAGGTTGGTGTGCCGTTATTGTGCGACGAACAGCGCGGCGCTCTTTGAGAATGGCTTCAACTACTTCAGACAGGAAGACGCGTCCGCGATCGCTGAGCAGTTCTTGAGGTGGACCATGCCGCCGAATGAATCGGCGAAGGAGGAATGTGGCAACGTCGCGCGCTGTAGCTGCTGGGAGGGCGGCCGTTTCGGAGTTTCGTGTGAGGTGATCAACTGGAACAATGGCCCAGCGCTTACAAGCTGATGTCAAAGGAAGTGGTCCATACAGATGGATTCCAACGCGGTCGAACGACCGGCTAGGGCAGGGTAGTGGATGCAGACCAGCTGGCGAGAGCTGGGGTAAAGATTTCCGACGCTGGCAGTCTGGGCATTAGCGAAGGAACTTTTGAACGTAGTTGTGCATTCCTTGCCAGTAGTAGCGTTGTGGGGGCGCTGGTAGGTTTTGAAACGTCCCATGTGTACACACTGTGGATCAGAGTGAAATGATGCGCAGATTTCAAAACGCAGGCTTCGAGGTACTACTAATAACCATTGGCGACCGTCAATTGCGTGGCTGAAGCAGATCCATTAGGCAAAAAAAGAGGACAGGCGTGCACTCGGGACACAAGAGTAGAGAAGTGGACAACACGAACGCCGACTATCAACTGAAGGGAGCACTGAGGCGGAAAAAGAAAGCAGACACAAAACTCATCTGCGCAAGCTCAGGAATGGTATCACCACGCGTCAGTGGGGTACATGTGCCGGTATACGTGAGAGATAGCTGTTAAGGCACTTACTCTCTTCCTTATGTAAAGTAATGAAGGCTGACTCACGTACGCACTTCCACCATTATGCCGACCGTCGTTCTATGAAGCAGGTCGTCGCGAATGGCGAGATGGCGAGCCTGACGGCGCCACGCACGATAGTCAGCTGTAATAACGGATTAATAAGTAAGTCTATGATGGAGGCAATCCAGGGGTCCTTGCGCTGCTCGGAAGGGAAGGCCCAATATCGATGGAAGAAACGTCAAGCTGGGATAGTGAGCAGCAGGCATTGTAGTCTGGCAAGGGAGAACGTGAGAGGGCGTCAGCGTCAGCATGCTGGCGGCCGTTACGGTACAGTACGTGGATATCGTAATCCTGCAAGCGATGTGCCCAGCGGGAGAGACGGCCTGAGGGATCCTTCAATGACGACAGCCAGCGCAGTGCGTGGTGGTCTGGGACGACATCAAAACGGCGACCATACAAATAGGGCTGGAACTTAGTAAGCGCCCAGATGATTGCCAGACATTCGTTTTCCATGACGGTGTAATTGGTCTCGGCTTTAGTAAGCGTACGGATTGCATATGCCACAGCATATTCAGGACACCCTTCTTTGCGCTGCGTTAGGACAGCGCCGAGGCCAACACCGCTGGCATCTGTATATACCTCAATAGGTGCCATGGGGTCGCAGTGGCGCAAGATGGGAGGTGACGTCAGCAAACGACGGAGCTTTGCGAACGGTTGGTCGCACTTGGATGACCACGAATGGAGGGGTCCGTTGCTTCCAAGGAGCTTCGTCAGGGGCGATATGACGGCTGCGAAATTACGAATGAAGCGCCTGAAGTAGGAACAGAAGCCTACGAAACTGCGCTGTTCTTTAACGGACGTCGGTTGAGGGAATTCGGCAACAGCCCGAAGTTTGGCTGGATCAGAGAGGACTTTATTCGCAGGAGCGCTAAATTTTTACATTGGCTTGTATTCCTTCGTTTCTTCATATTTATTTCAAATGTACCAGCCGCTTCCTGGTCGATTCCCTCGTCGTGGGCATGTGCCATAGTATGGAAATCAACACGCTCTGGTAATCTCAAAGAGCGAGTCGGTGTTGGCACGATACAAGTATATCTGCCAGATTCACCTTAGAATATATACTTCGTGTTGATCGAACGTCGCTAAATAAAGCACTTCTGCATAACCTTTTCCCTGAAGCTATATACCGAAAGCCGTATTTGTCTCTATTTGGTCAAGATGTACTTTACGAAAAGTACCTGTTGCTCGGCTAGTCGGTTCATATTGCTGAGTAGACCATAACTACTATCGCTTTGGCGCTAACAAGGAAGGACGCAAGGGAACAAGGGGAGCGCCATAGCGATCATATTGTTACGGAGGAAGACGCAGACGCAAAGCTATGTACAAGTATATTTTCAAGAAAATACGCTGCGCTTGGCCAAGAGGCAACAGCCCGCGCTAGCTTCAAATCGTCGTCGTCGTCTTCTTACTGCTCGGCTCTTCGTCATTGGAAATACTATCCCGTAGCACTAGCCCCGGCGGCAAAAGCGCCGTCTCGGAGCGACTAAAGGCCGGAGTCTGAAGCAGTGTAGTAGGTCTTGAGCCTACGGACGTGCACGACATCAGTAGATGCCAGAGTAGATGACCAGTTTGAGCTCACAGGAGCAATTTCATAAGTCAGAGGCGTCACCTGGCGCAGCACGCGGTAGGGCCCTGTGTATCGGGAAAGGAGCTTTTCGGAAAGTCCGACTTGACGAGAGGGCGACCACAGGAGCACGAGTGCACCAGACAAAAACTGTACGTCACGATGGCGGGCGTTGTACTGACGCTGCTGCGTGGTTTGCGAGTCCGTCAGTCGAGTACGGGCAAGCTGGCGTGCATGGTCGGCGAGGGCGATGGCGTTGCGCGCATACTCGGTTGTTGAGATCGCAGCAGGAGGAAGTACCGTGTCAAGGGGCAAGGTCGGTTCGCGACCATAGAGTAGATAAAATGGAGAAAATCCGGCGGTGTCGTGCCGGGAAGAATTATAAGAAAATGTGACGTAAGGAAGGGCAACGTCCCAGTCGTGGTGGTCCTTCGAAACATACTTGGAAAGCATGTCGGTAAGAGTACGGTTTAACCGCTCTGTCAGGCCATTGGTTTGAGGATGGTGTGAGGTAGTCAGCTTGTGTTGAATAGAGCAGGAACGCACAATGTCGGCGATAACTTTCGAGAGGAAGTTACGACCACGGTCAGTAAGCAGCTGTCGCGGGGCGCCATGGACAAAGATAATGTCACGCAAGAGAAAGTCCGCGACGTCAGTTGCGCAACTGGTAAGGAGAGCTCGCGTGATAGTGTATCGGGTGGCGTAATCAGTTGCGAAGGCTACCCATTTGTTCCCAGAGGATGACGTGGGAAAGGGACCGAGGAGGTCTAATCCAACACGAAAGAACGGTTCCGCAGGGGCGGTGATCGGCTGTAAATAACCGGAAGGTAGCACCTGAGGAGTTTTTCCGACGCTGGCAGGGACCACAGGCATCAACATAGCTTCGGACGGAGCGAGCGAGACCAGGCCAATAGAAGCGGCGGCGGACGCGGTCGTACGTGCGGGTTACCCCAAGATGTCCTGCAGTGGGTGCGCCATGCATCTCAAAGAGCCCAGCTTGTCGTAGATGTTTTGGCACGACAAGAAGAAGATCAGGGCCATCAGGGAGGAAGTTCCTTCGGTACAGAATGCCGCCCTGGAGGACGTATCGGCGAACGGATGCGTCGGTAGGTGTAGAGCGCAGACGCTCGATGAGTACTCGCAGCGATAGGTCTCGGTACCGCTCATCGGCGATGTTAGCGAAGGCAGACACAGAGAAAATGCCGTTGGGGGTACCACAGTCGGCGTCGTCAGGCTCGTCTACCGGGTAGCGAGACAGGCAGTCAGCATCCTTGTGTAGTCGGCCAGATTTGTAGGTGACAGAGAACGAATATTCTTGGAGGCGTAAGGCCCAGCGACCAAGTCTTCCTGTAGGGTCTTTTGAATGAGCATAACCAGCAAAGCGCGTGATGGTCTGTGACAACGGAAAAGGGTCGGCCATATAAGTATGGGCGGAACTTCGCAACCGCCCAAACTAGGGCCGGACACTCACGCTCAGTGATGGAATATTTGCGCTCCGCGGGCGAGAGGAGCCTGCTGGCGTAAGCGATAACACGGTCGTGGCCACGCTGGCGTTGTGCCAGTACTGCGCCAATTCCGTGACCGCTGGCATCAGTACGGACTTCGGTAGGCGCAGAAGGATCGAAATGGGCCAGAACGGGAGGCGTTGTGAGAAGGTCGATTAGAAGCGACAATGCAGAGGCCTCGTTATCGCCCCCACTGGAATGGGGCGTCTTTCTTCAAAAGCTCGGTTGGTGGTCGTGCTATGGCCGCGAAATTTTTCACAAAACGGCGGAAGTATGAACAAAGGCCGATGAAGCTGCGCACGTCCTTGACACACTTTGGAACAGGGAAGTGCCTAACAGCATGGATCTTGCCTGGGTCCGGTTGCACTCCATTCGCGTCAACGAGATGTCCAAGGACGGTAATCTGGCGACGGCCGAATTGGCACTTCGATGCGTTGAGTTGCAGACCGGCTCGCCAAAAAACGCCCAGGACTGCTGAGAGGCGCTCGAGGTGCGTAGCGAATGTTGGGGAGAATACTATAACGTCGTCCAAGTAGCACAGGCTCGTGGACCATTTGAAACCATGAAGAAGGGAGTCCATCATGCGTTCAAAAGTGGCAGGAGCGTTACATAGACCGAACGGCATCACTTTGAATTGATAAAGACCGTCGGGTGTTACAAAGGCAGTCTTTTCGCGGTCGAGATCGTTCACGGCAATCTGCCAATAGCCGGAGCGAAGGTCAATACAGGAGAAATAGCGAGCACCGTGGAGGCAGTCAAGGGCGTCATCAATCCGAGGTAGGGGATACACGTCCTTTTTGGTAACCTTGTTAAGGTGCCGATAATCCACGCAAAATCGCCATGAGCCATCCTTCTTTTTTACCAACACAACAGGTGACGCCCATGGACTACATGACGGTTCAACAATGTTCTTGGCAAGCATTTTGCGAACCTAGGTGTGAATAACTTGACGCTCAGCGGGTGATACTCTATACGGGCGTCGATGAATAGGAGGGGCATCGCCGGTATTAATGCGATGTTTGACAGCTGTTTTGGGGGCCAAAGGGCGATCGTTCAAGTCAAAAATATCTTGTTAGGAAATCAGCACGCGGTAGAGCGCACGTGCGTGCTCGGAGGGCATGTCGGGTGCAATCATTTTCTGCAAGTTGGCGATGGTACAAGTTGCCGACTGCGACGGTAGAGGAGGATCGGCTGAATGGTCGTCTACTGAAATTGATGCTACAGAGTGATCCTCGAATGAGCAAAGTTGGGCCAGAGACATCCCGCGTGGCAGCACTTGTGTCGTAAAGCCAAAATTGACCACTGGCAGGCAGACGCAATTCGCCGTAATTGATAAAACTGTATGAGGTACTGTGGTCCCGTGTGTAAGGAGGACGTCTTGCATAGGAGCCGCGATGTAGTGACCAGCGGGGACTGGTGGGGATGACACTAAGTCAACGTAAGTCAGTGCCGAAGGTGGCAAGCGAACGAAGTCGACGAAACTAAGGCAACTGGGGTGTGGTTCAGCGGGATCCAGTACAGGCAGGTCGAGGCGGAGAGTACTGGCGGAGCAATCGATGAGAGCAGAATGTGCGGAGAGGAAGTCTAAGCCGAGGATGATGTCGTGGGGACAGTGAGCGATGACTGTGAATAGCACGATTGTTGAGCGATCTGCGAAGGAGACGCGGGCGGTACACATACCAATTACGGGGGCTGTTCCGCCATCGGCGAGACGGACAACAGGCGTCGTGGCGGGCGTGATAATTTTCTTGAGCCGGTTACGAAGGTCAGCGCTCATTACGGACAAATGCGCCCCAGTGTCTATGAGTGCAGACACAGAAACACCGCCGACTTGCACGTGAAGAAGATTCAGATGAGTGGGCAACGTCAGTAGAGGATTTGGCGGCGTAGGGAGCAATACAGCGTCACCTCGAGGCGCTGCATCGTCTATTTTTCCGGCTGGGAGCGGCATCCGAATGGAGTCGGCGAATAGGAGCGATGGGGCTGGGGAGAGCGAGATTGTCGTCGTTGGGGTGAAGGCGAACGAGAATAGGAGCGGTTCGGTGCAGGAGAATCAGCGGCGGCGTTATCGGAGCGTGCGGCATAGGGACGAGAAGGGCCACCTGAGGGGCGAGAGTAGGCAGTATAAGTAGGCCGGGTCGGGGAACTCCAGCGACTGCGACAGTGCCGAGAAATGCACCCGATCCGATGGCAGTGGAAACAAATGGGCTTGTCGTCAGCAGTGCGCCATTCAGATGGGTTGCGGAAACGTGGTGGGTAAGAAGATGCGGGACGGGGTGGAATCGAAGAAGCTGGGCGGGTATCAGGACGATGGGCCGAGCAGATGGTGTGAAGACCCATGTTTTCGAACTCTTGGCGGACAACTGCGTGGATCAGTGAGACCGTGACTGCGGATGTGTTGGTGGGACTGGAGTCGAAGGCAACCGGATAGGCGGCCTCGATCTCACACCGGACGATCCTGGTAACATCGACAGTGTTGTTGGGACGAGGAGTGTCGGCACAGGAAGATGTCGCTGGGGTGTTGGGCAGACGGGCAAACTGCTGGTCAATACGTCGGCTTTTAGCGAGTTCCAGGCGGCGGCACTCTTTTATAACAGCATCCACCGTCGCTACGTTCTTGCAAACGAGCAAGTTGAAGGCGTCATCGGCAATGCATTTGAGGATATGGGCAACCTTGTCGGACTCAGTCATGTGGGTGTCAACTTTGCGGCACAGAGCCAAGACGTCCTGAATGTACGTGACATAGGGCTCTGTTGACGTCTGCACACGGCCGGAAAGCGCCTTCTGCGCTTCAAGTTGGTGACCGTAGGGGTTGCCGAACAAGTCTCGAAGCTGTGTCTTAAGTGAATTCCAACTGATGAGCTCATCTTCGTGCGTGCGATACCAAACTCTAGGCGTGCCACCGAGGTAAAAGTCTACGTTGGCGAGCATAATAGTAGGGTCCCACCGGTTATTGCGGCTGACGTGTTCATACAGGCTGATCCAGTCATCGACGTCTTCCCCATCTTTGCCCGAGAATACGCCAGGATCACGGGGAGCGGGGAGAGTGATGTAGGTCGTCGAGGTGGCAGCAGGTGTCGGAGCCGGCGGAGTCGGGTTGTCGTCGCCGGGAGCCATGAAGGAATGCTCGACGTACCGTCCACTGCGAAGCTCCGTGACGAGGTACAGGGAACGTCCACCTCCACCAGATATGTTACGGAGGAAGACGCAGACGAAAAGCTGTGTGTGTGTGTGTGTGATAACTTTATTTGGAATCCGGCGATTGGGAGGCCCGGGCCTGGGGCCGCCTAGATGGCCACTGGGAGCTGCTGCTCCCGTGCGGCTTCCTTGGCTCGCTGGACGGCCCAAAGTTGGTCTTGGAGTTCTGAGCTGAGCAGCACGGCCGACCACCGCGCCCGTAGATTTTCTGGGGAGACTGCCATTTTATTTTGGTATATTTCACATCCCCACAACATGTGTTGAAGGATGGCTCTAACAGACTTGCATAGCTTGCACATATCGCTCTCGTATATATCGGGGTAGAAAGTTTTTAGTTGCACGGGACTCGTATAAGTTTCTGTTTGTAGTCGCCTCCAAGTAACGGACTCAGCTCTGTTCAGTTTAGTGTGAGGCGGTGGTAATACCCGCCTCCGATTTTGATAGAATTTGGTAATATCACTAAATCTTGTTAATACATCTTTTTCTCTCCAGATTTCCTCCTCCGCGTTCTCCTGACCGATGGAAGTCACTCTTTGCTCAGCTCGGCGAGTAAGACCTCGAGCTTCGCGGTGTGCTACCTCGTTGAGGTTGACTGCGGGAATGTCTTGAGTCGTATGCGCTGGGAACCAGATCAATTGCCCGCCGTTCCTCTCTGCATTGGAGAACTTTGCTTCATTGACTCTGATGATGTGCCATGCCTCAGGAGAGATCCTACCCTTTGCATAATTTCTAATGGCCGCTTGAGAATCGCTAATGATCTACTGAGCATTCGTGGAGACCAATGCTAGTGCAATGGCTACCTCCTCTGCGGTCTCGGAATGTTTGGTATTAACTGATACGCTTGTAAGGGGCTTTTGGGTGTGATCTACGATTACTGCTACATAGCTATTTCTGTCTGGGTATTCAGCCGCGTCTACGAAAGTTGCTCTGTCGTCTGACCCAAAGCTTCGGATAATTTTCTCTGCTCTACTCTTGCGTCTGCCGTCATTGTAACCTGGACGCATGTTCTTGGGTATATTTGGTACTAGGAGTTTGTCACGAATTTCTCTCGTTATCGTGCTCTTTTCCCCGTATATATTGTGATAATTCATTCCTAGTTTGCTTAGTATATGCCGTCCCGTTTTGGTTTTGGTTAGTCGCTCTGCTTGAGATGTTTGTTGTGCTTCTATGAGTTCGTCCAATGTGTTGTGGAGTCCTAACTTTAGCAAGAGATCCGTGCTCGTACTGATGGGAACCCCTAGCGCTAGTTTGTATGCCTTTTTTATCATGTTGTTAATTTTACGCTTTTCAGCTGCAAACCAATTGTGGAAGGCTGCTATGTATGTGATCTGACTGATTACGAATGATTGTATCAGCCGTATGATACTTTCTTCCTTAATACCTTGGTGCTTGTTAGTAATTCGTTTGATTAATCTCATGGTGTTTGTTACCTTTGTGTCTCTCGCCGATGCTGTTTAATCTCGTCTTGATGGGACTCCCCGAAAAATTAAATCACATAGAGTCCCTGAATCACACAATCTACGCGGACGATATTACTATCTGGACCTGTGATGGCAGCGACGGATCAATAGAACAACGACTCCAGACAGCAGTTAACACAGTAGAGGAACACCTCATAGGAACAGGCCTCACATGCTCTGCAGAGAAATCTGAACTTCTATTGTACCGCCCCACACTTAGAGGCAGGCCTCCCAAAGGATACGACAGAAACAAGGCTCATGAGGAAATCAAGCTACACACCAAGAACGGGCGGAATATCCCAATAGTCAACCAGCTCAAAGTGCTGGGTCTGGTAATCGAGAACAAAGGCACAAATACGGAAACCGTAAAGAAGTTAGACGAAAAGCTATGTACAAGTATATTTACAAGAAAATACGCTGCGCTTGGCCAAGAGGCAACAGCCCGCGCTAGCTTCAAATCGTCGTCGTCGTCTTCTTACTGCTCGGCTCTTCGTCATTGGAAATACTATCCCGTAGCAATATTTATGGTCTACTCAGCAATGTACTTTACCGTAGACTGTGTATATCGCCAATAGCGAAACATTTTTGTTTAGGCTGCGCAATTTGCACCTTTCCAAGTAAAAACGTGGCTTTATGAAAAAGTAGTATAAGTGCCCTCGAATGCAAATTGTAGACTTTTTAGCCAACCTGAAAAATATAACCCTGTTTTATTCTTACCATGACGCATTCTATTTTTAGGACATTTAAAAGGATTATCAAATCATCATCATCAGCAGCAGCAGCCTGATTTATGTCCACTGCAGGACGAAGTCCTCTCCCTGCGATCTCCATTACCCCTGTCCTGCGCTGACCAATTTCAACTAGTGCCCGTGAATTTCCGAATTACATGCCGCCCCTAGTCTTCTGCCGTCGTTGGCTGCACTTGCTTTCTCTTGGCACCCATTAGGTAGCCCTAATCGTCCACCACTTACCTTACCTACGCATTACACCACCTTACCAGCTCCAATTCTTTCTCTTAATGTCAATTAGAATGTCGGCTATCGCCGTTGGCTGTCTGATCCACATTGATCCCTTCTTGTAAAGTTATACCTGACATTCTTCGTTCCATCGCTCTTTGCATGGTCCTTAACAGGTTTTTGAGCTTCTTTGTCAGTCTCCAATTTTCTGCCCCATATATTTGCACCGGTAGAATGCATTGATTGTACACCTTTATTTTTAATGATAATGGTAAGCTTCCAGTCAGAATCTGACAATATCTGCCGTATGCGCTACAACCCATTTTTATTCTTCTGTAAATTTCCTTCTCATAACCAGGGTCCCCTGTGAGTAATTGACCTAATTAAACGTATTCCTTCACAGACTCTAGAAGCTGACCAGCGATCCAAAACGCTTGTTCCCTACAGCCGCTATTCATTATTACGTTTGTCTTCTAGTCTTCAACCCCACACTTATACTCTCTCTGTTAAGGTCCTCAATCATTTGTTATAACTCGTCCCCAGTCTTGCTGAACAGGACAATGTCACCTGCAGATCAAAGGTTGTTGAGATATTCGCTGTTGATCCTTACTCCTACGCCTTCCCAGTTTAATAGCTTGAATACTTCGTCCAAGCATGCGGTGAATAGCATTGGAGAGGCTTTGTCTCCGTGTCTGACACCTTTCTTTATAGGTATCTTCCTGCTTTTCTTGTGTAGAATTAAGGTAGCTGTGGAATCTCTCGTATTTACGTAAGCGGTTTGTATTCCTTGCTTACGTAATGCATCTATGACTGCTGGTATCTCTAGTGAATCAAATGCCTTTTCGTAATCTATGAAAGCCATACAGAGACTGATTCTACTCTGCAGATTTGTCGATTACCTGATTGATGACATTGATGTGATTCATTGTAGAATATCCCGTACTGAAATCTGCCTGTTCTCTTGGTTGAGTGAAGTCCAGTTTTGCCCTTATTCAAGTGGAGATTTTCTTGGTGAATATTTTATATTGTGACACAGCAGTTATCACGACGTTTATTGCCCGTCGGAGATGCGGCCAACAAACCACACCACAAAGCACGGATTACACCTAAGAGAAAACCCCACAAACGATGATGAAGAACCCCATGTGAACTCCACACGATGATGATCATGTACCGATGACAAAGAATAGCTTAATAAATGCTCACAATATGATATTGGAAGCAAGCTAATGGGCCTAGAATTTCTCAATTATTTAACGTCTCCCTTTTTGTGGATTAGTATAACCTTGGCATTCTTCCAGTTCTCTGGGGCTCTTGAAGTCGATAGACAGTTCGTATAAAGGGCCGCTAGTTTTTGAAGAATTATGTCTCCGCCAACTTTGATTAAATCGACTGGCAGTCCATCTTCTCCTGTCGCTTTTCGCCATTTCGTGTCTTGCAAGGCCCTTCTAACTTCATCGCTAGTTATAGAAGGAGCCTCGGTAACCTGTTCATTACTACTTTGAATGGAGGCATCGTGGCTGCTTTGGGTACTGTACAGGTCAGTATAGAATCATTCCGCTGCTTTTACTATATGTTCCACATTGCCGGTGATATTATCCTGCTTATCTTTCAGTGAATGTATTTTGGTTTGTCCAATGCCTAGTTTCCTTTCCTCTGTTTTCAGAATGCGTCCATTTTTAATGCTTCCTCAGTCTCTCACGTTGCAATTTCGAATATCCCTTATTTTATCTTTGTTGATTAGTTTTGACAATTCCGTGAATTGTATCTGATTTCTTGAATTGGACACTTTCATTCTTTGTCGTTTCTTTATTAGGTCGTTTGTTACTTGCGAGAGCTTACCCACTGGTTGTCTTGGTGCCTAACCTTCCACTTCATCTGCTGCTTCTGAAGCCAGCCTAGTTACGGTTTCATTCATCGCCTCTATGTCATCTTCACCTCTCTGTTCTAAGGCTGCATATTTGTTTGCAAGTGCCTACCTGAAATCGTCTTCTTTTACCCTTACTGCGTCTAGGTTGGCCTGTTTCTTCTTGAGCAATATTACTCTTGCTCTCTTCAAATTTAGCTGACTCCTAGCCCTCACTAACCAATGATCACTGCACTTTACCCTACCTGACACTTCTACATGCTGCATTATGCTGAGATCGGCAAAAAGTATGAAATCAATTTCATTTCTTGTTTCACCGTTAGGGCTTTTACAGGTCCACTTTTTGTTCCAACGCTTCCTGAAGAAGATGTTCATTATTCGCAGCTTATTCCTTTCAGCGAATTCTGCCAACGTCTCTCCTCGAGTGTTCCTAGAATCGGTGCCATAGTTGCCAATTACTTGTTTACCATCCTGCTTTTCCCTCTCTTTTGCATTGAAGTCGCCCATTACTATTGTATACAGAGTTGGAAATTTCCTCACCATAAATTCAACATTTTCATAAAACTGATCTATTTCATCATCAATGTGACTGGAGGTTGGAGCGTAGGTTTCTGCTACCTTTATTCTATACCTCCTATCCAGCTTTATAACGACTACTGCTATCCTCTCATTAATGCTATAGAATTCCTCAATGTCGTCCGATATCTCCTTATGGATTAGGAATCGTACTCCGCAGTGCTTCTTACTTGGAAGTCCTCTATAGCAGAGGACGTGGCCATTTGTCAGCACTGTAGAAGCCTTACCAGTTCTAACCTCACTAAGGCTAATGACATCCCAAACAATGCCTCATAGTTCCTCAAAGAGTCCTGCTAGGCTAGCTTCACTAGAGAGGGTTGAGGTTTTAAACGTTGCAAAGTTCAGTTTCCACTGGCGGCCTCATCGGGTCCAGGGATTCTTACCACCCTCTGCTGCGTTACAGGTCCGTCCGCCGCCTTGGTGAGGTGCTCCGCAGCTAATGGGGACTGGGGCCATTGGTTAATCGATTGAGTCATTTGGGAGGGAGTGACTGAATACTGTACCAGGGAGGCCAATTTCTGTTCTGGTGAAGCAGTGTCTTGTTGAAGCTTAGTCGTTCGTCCTAATTTGGCTGTACCTGGATTAGCATAGCCCCACTTGCTCTCGGCGTTCTCGCCGGTGTCAGGCCCCACTCCAAGCCTGGAGAAGCAGCGCACTGGGGGAGGTGAATTCGGGTTTCCCAACTTCCGCATAAAAAATGCGAGGAATAGAACTTCTGACTGTGGCAACCGAGTATCCAAGCTAGCCCAGACGATCCTACGCGCCTAGAAACATGCTTGAATTATCCGCGGTATACGGGTTTTGCTGATCGCGGCAGGTGGCGCAACATAGTATATGTCAATGGTTCTAACATCGTAGTTTCGGAGTCTAGCGTACGCATGCGGCCATGAAACCAGCTAGATACACAATATATTTTCGGCGAATTTGAACAGAACCTAAAGGTAGTGTGAAAAAAAAAAGAAAATGAGGAAAAGAAACACACGCAAAGAAGAAAAAAGCAGGCTGCTAAAGGTGGTCAGCAGTGCGGACCTCGTTAAAATGATCTAGTATAACTTATCGTTCTGATGAATTGTCACGAACTTTTAGCTCCTTCGGTTCTCAAGAACTTTGCAAATGAGAATACACTAGGAATTTTTCATCTTAATTGTCGTTCAATTAACAATAAGTTTGAAGATTTACAGTTAATTCTTGAACCTATGGGCTTCTCCTATAGTGTGCTAATGTTCAGTGAAACGTGGTGTAATGATGAATGTGAATGTTTTGCTCTAGATTGTTGTAGACACTTTTTCCTTAACAGACCCGGTCGCAAAGGCGGGAGCGTGTCGCTGCACATTCATAATGCGATAACTGTTGATCAAAGCGAGCAATTTACGTTGGCAACGGAAGATCTTGAGCTATTGATTGTAGAAAGCCATATTAGCATTTTCAGTGTGGTGTATCGTCCCCCTAATGCAAGACTAGACACTTCTTTTGAAACACTAGAAGCTCTTTTTGATTACGCGTCTTCTAATGAGATTGCTTTATTTGTCCGGTGATGTGAACATAGATATGAAATGTGTATCGAAGCCAGGAAAGGAACCTGCCTGAATTGATGCCTGTGGGTTTTCCAACGTTATCGAAGCCCCGACGCGCATAACGTGCTCCACGGCAACGTGTATCGACGTTATCATCACAAATGCAGATAAGTGTAACATAGATGCAGGGACCGTCACCTGTGACATCAGTGATCACCTCCGAATCTTTGCTTTCGTTAACAACGCTAGACCAGACAGCGCTCGCAAACCGCATGATTTGAAGTATCGCCGCATTGATCCGAACACCTTGAGCAACTTTCGGAACGCGATTTCAGCCACTGACTGGGAATACGTCCTATCAATAAATGACCGTGACACAGCTTACGGTCCTTTTCTATCCAAACTGAAAGCTATTTACGGCACTTCTTTTCCTCTCAGGCACGCAAGAAAATGCAAAAATAGAAAACCATGGATAACGTCAGAACTAATTCGTGAAATTAAATTAAAAGACAAGTTATTTACGCAGTTCATTAAATCTCGAGACCCTGCAAAATTAGGCGCATATGAAAAATACCGTAATCAGTTAAACCAAAAACTGAAGAGGGCGAAATTGGAATATTTTAGTCATGTTTTCGACCCCGCTTCGAGAAACAGTGCCGAGACCAATGGGACCAAATAAATCGCTTGCTTAACTTCCGGTCACGCAGTCCTATTGCTTCCATTGAAAAAGAAGGCGAAGTTTTGTGCGGAAAGGAACTTTCCGACCAGTTTAATAGGTTTTTCATTAATATTACAAAATCACATTGTGTCGCACTAGATGTCCCTGTCGGTTATACCTGTGCGGCACCAAGCGTTCACGAAACCTTATTCCCACTACTGGGAATTAGAATTTCCCACTACTGAATCTGAAATAATATTTGTGTTTTCGAACCTGCGGTCGAGTAAATCCAAGGATAAAGATGTTTTTCAACCCTAATCATTTAAATTTGTAATAGACTTATATAGCCCCGACACTAGTATATATTTATAACCTTTGTTGATGTACCGGCGTCTTCCCAAAACAAATGCAGATCGCAAAGGTTGTTGCCATACATAAAAGTGAATCTGTTTCGGACTTTTCCAATTACAGACCAATATCGATTCTTCCAGGACTGTCTAAAGCATTAGAAAAGATTATTCATTGCCGGTTGACTAACTTTCTAAGTAAGGATTCTGTTCTTTCTGACTACCAGTTTGGATTTAGAAAACAGAGATCGACTGAGATGGCATTGACTGAACAAAAAGAAATTATAATTTCCGCCTTTGAAGAAAAGCTTCTTGTTCTCGGGATATATATAGACTTATCCAAAGCATTTGATCTAATTGACCACTTTCTATTATGTCAGAAACTTAGGCACTATGGCATTAGGGGCATCAGTCTTGCTTTAGTACAGTCTTATCTAAAGTACCGTAAACAAATGGTGTGTTTAAATGAAATCTCTTCAGATGTTGAGCCAATCTTATCCGGTGTACCACAGGGAAGCATTTTAGGGCCTTTGCTGTTTTTATTTTATATAAATGACATTTTTCATACCCCCTTTCATTTTGATCTCGTAGCTTACGATGATGATATTACAATGCTTGACACAGGAAACACACTAGCTAAGTTATCCATCCGTGGCAACCAATTTTTGGAACATTTTCGTCACTGGTGTAATAAAAATTGTCTTAAAGTTAATACGAATAAAACAAACGCTGTTATATAAAGAACAAAAAATAAAGTTGTAAGTCGTGATATCGAACTATTATTAGGTAATGACAAGATTGATATTGTATCCAGTATAAAATATATTGGTGTTATATTTTCTGGGACACTCAATTGGGACCTACAAATTGAAGATATTCGTGCTAAAATTAACAGGTTAAATTTCGCGTTATGTAAGCATAGGTTAACCCTTCCCACACAGGTTAAACTCCTCATTTATAATTCATACATAGCGCCAGTGATTATTTATTGCCACACAGTTCGGGGTACAACGACACAAACAATAAACAGCGCCTTCTAATTGCACAAAAGCATGCTGTACGGCTGATAGCTAATATACCGTGGAATGCTCACACCAGAGAATATTTCAGGCAGTTCAATATTTTCAGTATAACTACCTTGTATGTGTTCAAACTGCTTTGCATTTACAAAACTGCTGTAGCAACGAACATTCACCTTATGCTAACAATGTTTCAGCTTGTACGTCATGAACCTACATATCATGTACGTCGCTCTATGTCATGGACCCTACTGTTCATCATCATCATCATCAACCTCGTTACGCCCACTGCAGGGCAAAGGCCTCTTCCATACTTCTCCACCAACCCCGGTCATGCATTAATTGTGGCCATGTCGTCCCTGCAAACTTCTTAATCTCATCCGCCCACCTAACACTCTGCCGCCCCCTGCTACGCTTCCCATCCCTTGGAATCCAGTCCGTTACCCTTAATGACCATCGGTTATCTTCCCTCCTCATTACATGTCCTGCCCATGCCCATTTCTTTTGCTTGATTTCAACTAAGACGTCATTAACTCGCGTTTGTTTCCTCACCCAATCTGCTCTTTTCTTATCCCTTAATGTTACACCCATCATTCTTCTTTCCATAGCTCGTTGCGTCGTCCTCAATTTAAGTAGAACCCTTTTCGTAAGCCTCCAGGTTTCTGCCCCGTAGGTGAGTACTGGTATGACACAACTATTATACACTTTTCTCTTGAGGGATAATGGCAACCTGCTGTACATGATCTGAGAATGCCTGCCAAACGCACCCCAGCCCATTCTTATTCTTCTGCTTATTCCCGTCTCATGATCCGGATCCGCCGTCACTATCTGCCCTAAGTAGATGTATTCCCTTACCACTTCCAGTGTCTCGCTACCTATTGTAAATTGCTGTTCTCTTCCGAGACAGTTAAACAATACTTTAGCTTTCTGCAGATTAAATTTTAGGCCCACTTTTCTGCTTTGCCTCTCCAGGTCAGTGAGCATGCATTGCAAATGGTCCCCTGAGTTACTAAGCAAGGCGATATCATCAGCGAATGGTGTGTTACTAAGGTATTCTCCATTAACTTTTATCTCCAATTCTTCCCAATCCAGATCTCTGAATACCTCCTGTAAACACGCTGGGAATAGCATTGGAGAGATCGTATCTCCCTGCCTGACGCCTTTCTTTATTGGGATTTTGTTGCTTTCTATATGGAGGACTACGGTGGCTGTGGAGCCGCTATAGATATCTTTCAGTATTTTTACATACGGCTCGTCTACACCCTGATTCCGTAATGCCTCTATGACTGCTGAGTTTTCGACAGAATCAAACGCTTTCTCGTAATCAATGAAAGGTATATATAAGGGTTGGTTATATTCCGCACATTTCTCTATCACGTGATTGATAGTGTGAATATGGTCTATTGTTGAGTAACTTTTACGGAATCCTGCCTGGTCCTTTGCTTGGCAGAAGTCTAAGGTGTTCCTGATTCCATTTGCGATTACCTTAGTAAATAGTTCGTAGGCCACTGACAGTAAGCTGATCGGTCTATAATTTTTCAAGTCTTTGGCGTCCCCTTTTTTATGGATTAGGATTATGTTAGCGTTTTTCCAAGATTCCGGTACGCTCGAGGTCATGAGGCATTGCGTATACAAGGTGGCCAGTTTCTCTAGAACAATCTGCCCACCATCCTTCAACAAATTGGCTGTTACCTGATCCTCCCCAGCTGCCTTCCCCCTATGCATAGCTCCTGAGGCTTTCTTTACTTCTTCCGGCGTTACGTTTGGGATTTCGAATTCCTCTGAACTATTCTCTCCTCCATTATCGTCGTAGGTGCCACTGGTACTGTATAAATCTCTATAAAACTCCTCAGTCACTTGAACTATCTCATCCATATTAGAAATTATATTGCCGGCTTTGTCTCTTAACGCATATATCTGATACTTGCCAAGTGCTATTTTCTTCTTCACTGCTTTTAGGCTTCATCCGTTCCTGAGAGCATGTTCAATTCTATCCATATTATACTTCCTTATCTTACGCTTGTCTTACGCTTGTTGATTAACTTCGGAAGTTCTGCCAGTTCTATTCTAGCTGTAGGGTTAGAGGCTTTCATAGATTGGCGTTTCTTGATCAGATCTTTCGTCTTCTGTGATAGCTTACTGGTATCCTGTCTAACGGCGTTACCACCGACTTCTATTGCACACTCCTTAATGATGCCCACAAGATTGTCCTTCATTGCTTCAACACTAAGGTCCTCTTCCTGCGTTAAAGCCGAATACCTGTTCTCTAGCTTGATCTGGAATTCCTCTATTTTCCCCCTTACCGCTAACTCATTGATGGGCTTCTTAGGTACCAGTTTCTTCCGTTCCCTCCTCAGGTCTAGGCGAATTCGAGTTCCTACCATCCTATGGTCACTGCAGCGCACCTTGCTGAGCACGTCCATATCTTGTATGATGCCAGGGTTAGCGCAGAGTATGAGGTCTATTTCATTTCTAGCCTCGCCGTTCGGGCTCCTCCACGCCCACTTTCGGCTATCCCGCTAGCAGAAGAAGGTATACATTATCCGCATATTATTCTGTTCCGCAAACTCTACTAATAACTCTCCCTTGCTATTCCTAGTGCCTATGCCGTATTCCCCACTGCCTTGTCTCCAGCCTGCTTCTTACCTACCTTGGAATTGAAGTCGCCCATCAGTATAGTGTATTTCGTTTTCACTCTACCCATCGCCGATTCCACGTTTTCATAGAAGCTTTCAACTTCCTGGTCATCATCACTGGAGGTAGGGGCGTAGACCTGTACAACCTTCATTTTGTACCTCTTATTAAGTTTCACAACAAGACCTGCCACCCTCTCGTTAATGCTATAGAATTTCTGTATGTTACCAGCTATATTCTTTTTAATCAGGAATCCGACTCCTAGTTCTCGTCTCTCCGCTAAGCCCTGGTAGAACCGGACGTGTCCGCTTTTTAGCACTGTACATGCTTCTTTTGGCCTGCTAACTTCACTGAGCCCTATTATATCCAATTTACTGCCCTCTAATTCCTCCAATAGCACTGCTAGATTCACCTCACTACTTAACGTTCTAGCATTAAACGTTGCCAGGTCCATATTCAAATGGTGGTCTGTCCGATGGCGGCCTGTGCGGTGGCTGGAGCGGTGGCGTAGTGGTAGAACACCCGCCTCGCGTGCAAGAGGTCCGTGGTTCGAATCCCGGTGCCGCGCAATTTTCCACCGGATAAAAAAAATCCGCGTGTCGATAAAATTGCATAAACAGGCCTGGAGTGTGGCCTGATTCCGGTGACCAGAACCGGTAACGCGCACTCCCTCACCAGAGCAGTATTGGCCACCCTGGTGCAGTACTTGGCCACAACCTCCTATATGAACACAACAATCAAACCCCGGTCCTCAGTCCCCAGTAGCTGCGAAGCAACTGACTACGGTGGTGGTCAGACCTCCCTGGCTCCTGACAGGCCGGACCCTACCGTTACGTCGCACCAAATACCTCACACAATCTTTATCGTACAATTTGCCTAGGTACCTAAATGTTCTCGAAGATAATCATTTTTCTCTTAGGTTGCTTTCTACACAAACTTTTATGGAATTGATAAATCTTTTCGAGCCTTCGAACGAATAGCTCACCTGTGTAACTGTACAACAATGCATTGTAGCGGGCTTGAATAAATTCTATTTATCTGTACTTTGTCTACGTTGGCTTTAGAATTGTGTTATGGCAATTGGCAGAGAAATTGTGTACTTGCGTTAATTGTGTAAAATCATGAGAATGTAATAGATTAAGTGTAAAATTACAATTATGTAATAGATTACGAGTATTAAATTTTGGATTCTGCTTCTATCTATGCTTTGAAACCTGGCGCATCGCCTTTGTTTTCTACCACACTGCTGCTCTGTAGGGCGTAGGGGGTCCTCAATCTGAATTCTGCAGCTTTTTCCCTTCCGTCCTCTCTCATTTCTGTACTTAGTTTTGAGGGAAATCTATCTATCTATCTATCTATCTATCTATCTATCTATCTATCTATCTATCTATCTATCTATCTATCTATCTATCTATCTATCTATCTATCTATCTACCTATCTATCTATGTATCTATCTATCTATCTATCTATCTATCTATCTATCTATCTATCTATCTATCTATCTATCAGCACCTACCGGGAATTCGCTAATCGCGTATGCACGGAGGTACACCAAACAGCTCACTGTCTCGTCTTCCTTTGTCAGGTATCGGAGAAGTCTTTCCGAACGAGACGGAACTGATAGTATCAAATAAGGACTTCCTATAGCACCTTACTCTGTCTGGCTCCTCCTGTTCAAAACGCTATCATTATTACACCATATATTTTTTCATGCTATTGGGGCTTTATTCATTATGATAGAGCCGCATGCATGACAGACACGCTGAGGGACCTCGCTCGACAAAGTTTGTTTTCAAGAAGTGCCTAGCGCACTCAAAACGTTTGGTAACGTTCCTGAGTGGCTTTCGCTTCTGGGCACTTGTGTCTGTTTACACCCGATTTGTGAACTTACATTTGACAGCGTAGCACGCGTGTGTTGATTATTCCTTTGTGTGTCCAAATTTGATGTAAATTTATTTATTTCATTATTTATTAAATACTTAAGGCCTTGGAAGACCCGAGCAGTACGGGTGAGGTACATACATAACAAACCAGTATATGCACAACCAAAGTACAGGACAAAAATATTGCGACAAGCACGTAAGAAAAGTAAAATATTACATTACACAAGCAATCAAACGAAATCATTTTATGCAACATAGCTGCAGTAGTGCAAAACAAAAAGTCATTTTTGAACTACAAAAACAACACCAACAATAATAATAACGAGTTCGTTAAGCAGCGGGCTCAACAACAGGTTAATTAAAGATGAACTCAGTCAATTTATTTGATATGTGTTCAATCAGTCCATGCTGGTCCCTTCTTCAATCGGTGGACTGTTCCACATCTTTCTTGTGCGAGGGAAGACAGAATATCTGAAAACGTTAGCTCAGGCATTGTAAGGTGTTAGTTAAGTAGAGCGGCGATGCCTTGTTCTGCGGGCCATAAGTGGATGCATGTAAGGCTGCAAAAAAGAAGCAATTTGTCTTTATTAAGTAAAAAAAGCTAATTAAGTCTGAATTTTTTTTAATTGCAACGTCTCAATATTATGTTCAATCATTCGTTTGGTTGGGGAGCCAGTTAAGCGGTATTTCCAAAAGATAGGCCTTACTGCTATAGGCTGAATCAGTTCTAGTGAATTAAACTTAGCTTTAGTATAGGGATTCAATATCGTAACTGAATAATCCAGTTCAGTACCCACGAGGAACATACGACCAATTAGATGAGTTTCAGGAGGAGCGTGTCTTAATCTGTGTCTGAGGTGGCAAAGCTTCTGGAAAGTAGAACCGCATAAGTAGGAACGGTGGGAGTTCCAGCTGACATTATTGGTCAATTTAACGCCCAAATATTTGTATTCGCTAACCTCGGTAAATGGCTGAGATGCAAGGATGTAGGCTAACGATAGCTTTTTTTGTGATTTCCTTGAACACTTTTTTCGTCATGCTAATTTCCATATTCATACGAGTGCACTAAGACTCAATACTTTGAAGGCTGGAAGTTAATGTTATTTGGTCTTGATAGCAGGTAATTTCGGTGAACAGCAAACAGCCTTCACTAAATAATTTAATCTTTACTGGCGGAGTAACAGCGTCGATGATGTCATTAATATACATGTTAAACAACGGCCCTAAAACGCTATTCTGAGGAACATCAAAACTCACGGAAAGTTCACTAAAAGAGACAGCGAATTGTCTGTGGTTAGTGAGGTAGCCAGCAATCCAATTCATTATATAGGTCGATAAATTCAACAGGTAAAGTTTTGTGATTAGCTTTGAGCGTGTAACAAGGACAAATGCTTTTATGAAATCCAAAAATATGACGTCAATTTGTTCAGATTTGTCCAGTATGCTTGTGAAATCATGAATGACAGTAGTTAATTCCGTTACAGTAGAAAAACCTTTTAGAGAACCATGCTTCAGGGGCGGCTATGTTCATCTATCTCCCCGAAACTTGTCAATTTCATTAGCTATTATATGCTCTAAAAGTTTACAACAAGACCAAATTAGTGGTATGGGACTACAGCTTGCTGTTAGTGTTGAATCGCATTTTTTTAATATTGGGGTAACACGGGCGGTAAGCCAGTTTCTTGGAAGCACAGCTGACCACAAAGATGTGCAAAATATTGCAACTAAGAATTGGAATAACATTTCAGCCTTTTTATGAAGAAAATTTTTATGAAGCAAGAATATGTTGCCTGACCCAGGAGCAGAAAAGGATAAAAAAACGCCACGCAATAAAACAATCATATTTATTATCATTGTTAGTGATGCGGTCCAAAATAGGGACATCAAACTAGACAAAAAAATACTGTTAAAGTGCCTGTTGAACCGTTCCGCAAAATTTTGTTTCTCGGTGATTTCTGCCATGCGTAATCTGGTCCGCTGATTTGCGTTTTCTGCTCAGAAAGCCCCAAAACTTGTGAGGGCCAGTCTTAATGAAGTTGAGCAGCATATGCTGAAAGTAGCGTAGTTTGCCGTTACTGACTGCTAGGTTTAATTTTGTTTGAAGGGTAGCAACTGTGACACGAGAAAGACCTTGTCGTCTTAAGCACTTGACTTTCTTTTTGATCTGCAAGACTTTGCGCATCATCCAGGGGGTAGCTTTAGACGTTTTCTTAGTTTTGTTAGAGACGACTTTATTGATACAGTAGGTACTAATGTTTTTAAACTTGCGCTAAAGCTTAGCATCGTAATGCACATTAAGCTACTGTAATGTCGACCTGTCAAGTGTGAAATACATTCAGACGTACGTTCTCATGACAAGATTTGCCTCGTCCCAAAAAAGGCTGTTACTATAAGCCTTGGCATCGACCTGTCAAGTGTGAGAAGCGTTTAAGCGGGCATCCCCATGTCGACAGAATTGCCCTCTTCTCCTAAACAGCGTCACCCCTGTTATTCCCCGAGCTGACACAAAGGGAAGGACCAATGAAAGAAAACCGAAAGGGCAGGAGGTCGTCGACGGCAGAGCCTACTTCCACAGGTTCCCCAAGAAGAAGCCGACGACCACAACACCGCGAGGGGTTATTTAAGGTCGTCCTGGGCCCCGTGTTAATCAGAACTCAGTGGGCACGGCAACACAGCCGTGACTATGTCACCCAACATACCGCTCTTCGTGCAAGTCTTGTATTTATTTATTTATTTATTTATTTATTTATTTATTTAAAAATACCTTAGGCCTCAAAGTGAGGCATTGAGTAAGGGGGGCAGTACATAGAAAATACATAGAATACAAGACATCTATAAACCGTATCTGTTTACAACCTACAACCGCAAGTGCAACCGAGACGAAAAAAATTATTTAGTTCACGATTCACTAGGGAAAAGAAGAAAACATAATATAATAACCAGGAATAAATCCCACAGATTGTTTTCAGTGAAGTCGTGGAATTAACATGAGAGTGTTAAACAGTAATAATAAAAAAAATAACAGGAAAGTTATGGACGCGACATTCCAGCGAAGCGGTAAACTTAGCGACATAACGGTAATAATGCGAAAATAAGCTGTAAGAGATAGTGCAAGTATAGAAAGCATTCTGCGACAAACGTAAAACTTCACTTTTCTTTAGTCATGCATTCCGTCAAGGCATCACGGAATGAATCGTAGTTGGACTGGCTTGCAATGCTGTCCGGGAGCGAATTCCATATTCTGATAGCACGAGGAAGATCAGAGTAATAGAATGCTTTTGTAGACCCGTAAAGGCGGGCATAGCTAAAATGATTATGAAGCCTATGTGACGTGGAGTAGGGTCGTTTCAAGCATGCGGGTGTTCGAGTGGAGTGAAGGAACTTGTGGAACAGTGATAAAAGGGCAATATCTTGACGAGTGGTCAAGGATTCTAATGAAAGCTTAAGTTTTATTTGTGTTACACTAGACTGGTAGCTGTAATCGTTTATGCTAAGCGGCTTGCTCTATTCTGGATCCGTTCTAGTGTTTCAATGAGGTATTTCTGGTGAAGGGACCACATGGGAGATGCATACTCAAGCTTGCGACGAACGAGAGTTAGGTAAGCTAGCTTGCGAACATTTGAAGGAACATTTCTTAAGTTGTGTCGCAAGTACTCCAATAATTTGGAGGCATTAGCTGAAATGGACGTGATGTGTTCTGTCCAAGAAAGATTCGATGTGACTAGAACTCCTAGGTACTTAAATTGTGTAGCTGTTGTAACAGTGTAATTGTTAATATGGTAGTGATACGGTGAGGTTGCCGAGTTCCGGGTATACGACATTACTTTGCGTTTTGTGGTATTTAAAGTCATTAGCCATTTATTGCACCAGCTAATGATTTGTTGAAGGTCTTGCTGAAGAACGAGATGATCATCTGAGTTTTTAATTGGGCGATAAATTATGCAGTCGTCGGCGTATTAATAATACGACTGTAATAATACGACTGCGTCGGCGCAGTCGTATTCTGATGGTGGTGGACAAATTTTGAGGTAGGTCGTTAATAAAAATTAGAAAAAGCAAGGGACCAAGGACGCTACCCTGCGGTACACCAGAAGAAACGTCTAGCTGTTATAGAGAAAGAGTAGTTTTTTGCAATTGTAAACTGCTGAGGATTAGACAGGAAATTTCGGAGCCATGACAAGGTAAGACAGTCCAATTTAAGTGTGGAGAGGTTTGATATTAGGCGACAATGTGCGACACGGTCGAATGCCTTCCAAAAATCAAGGAACAAGCAATCAATTTGTAAGTCATAATTTAAGTTAGTGTGTAGGTCTGTTGTAAATTCAAATAACTGTGTCTCGCACGAGAGGCCTTTGCTAAAGCCATGCTGATTATGAAAAAGTAATTTGTTAGTCTCAAGATGTCTGCGCACAATATCTTCGTCTTCAACGGGATAACAGCCGTCTCGGACGTTGGATGCTCGGAGCTTCGATACAGCATTATCGCATCGACGCGCATGAACCCGAACAGCGATTACGCTACACCGTTCGTGGAAAGCTGCACGGTACTGCTTCCGACGCCACACGTGGAAACCACCTTCTGCGCATCTTTGTCGAGCACAATGACCACGGTATCCGCCCCCCCAAGAAGAGCCCGCTGCTGCCTTTAAATTGGAGCTCGCCGAAGGACAGCTTCAGTGGGCACGGCAACACAGCCATGACTATGTCACCCAACATACTGCTCTTTGTGCAGGTTAGTCATATGTCTTGTGGTGTTGCCATGCCCACGCACTGTGTTATGCTACTTTTTGGAGTGTATATCGTTTAGTGGGTTTGGTGCTTAAGTTGTCGGGCGACGTAGAAGACAATCCTGGACTGGTGACGGAAGCGATGATTGCAAATGTAATCCAGAACCAGAAAGAGATCCTGTCGAAACTCACTGAGGTTCATACAAACCAGGCTAGCTCTGAAACGAGAATGCTTGAAATGCAAAATCGACTTCTCGCAAATGAACAAAAGCTACAGAGCTTTGACGATACGCAGCCCAGGCTTACAAACATTGAAACGCTTGTTGACAAGCGCGATGAAAGCGCGACGAGCCTTGTTAGACAGGTTGATGATTTGGACAACCATTCTAGAAGAAATAATTTATTAGAGGCATTCTAGAAGGCGCGCAGGAGAAATATGTAGCACTGATGAATAAAGTCACTGAAGAAGTTTTTAGAGATATCCTGAAAGTGCAAGTAAGCTCCATTTAAAGAATTCACAGGCTCGGAAAGAAAACGCCTGGTAGAAACCGCCCAATTATCTTTTGGCTAGCGGACTTCAGGGAGAAAATAAATATTTTGAGCAATTGTACGAAGATTAAAGTTAGAGATAAGCATAAGCGAAGATTACTCCAAACGTGTAGTGGAGATTAGGAAGAAACTGTGGGAGTCGTGTGCCGAGGAAAGAAAAGAAGGTCGTAGAGCCAAACTTGTTTTTGATGAACTGAAAATGAATAATATATTGTATGAATCGGACGAGGATAAAAAGGTGAGGTACCAAATTTCGAGGGTAACTGAAACTGGCAACTGACGCCAACAAGGTAAACGGTATGGCTTTAAGATTATAAACGTAAATGCGCGGAGCATAATAAACAAAATCTATGCATTGGAAGTTGTGGTCTTGGAACATGAACCTGACGTTATTGTGATAACGGAGACATGGTTACATAGCAATATCAGAGACGCCGAAGTTGTGCCAATTGGTTACAAAGCAATTAGAAGGAATCGAGGAGGAAGAGGTGGAGGAGTAGCTATATTGGTTAAGCAAAGCATATTATGTACTACCCCAACAATCGGATGGTATCAAAGCTTTATGGATGAAAACTAAGCTTGCTGATCGAACAGTTCACATTGGAGTTGTATATAGTGCCCCGAATAATTCACCTGATGAAATGAACAGGCTAAGGGAAATTATGGAAAGAAATTTTCGAGAAGGAGTCAATATGGTTCTCCTGGGCGACTCTAACCTACTGGGAAAAAATTGGAGCTCAAACTCACCCGGAGAAGTAGATGTGGCTGGTTGCCAACAGCTTTCGGACTTGGCGTTCTCTTATGATTTAGAGCAAATTGTAGGAGTAGACACCAGACTATGTGATAGAACTTCTTCTATATTGGATCTTATTTTAGTGTGGCATGGGTTGGTAGGGCTTTTCACGGACTGCAATTTTAGAGGACGGAATATCAGACCACAAGATTCCAATAGCTACTTTCAGTATGTATTTATCCCCCTCACTGGGTAAACCAAAGAAAAGAGTTTGGAATTTTCAATCCGCAGATGATGTGAGTGTCTTAGACTATCTCGAAAGCTCCATGATGAATTTATCTACTTGTTTCAATCGGATCTGAGCACTGATGATTTCTGGAATTTCTTCTACAGGGTAGTAACTCATTGCAAGGATAAATTTCTTCCTAAGAAGAATAAAAAATGCGGAAAGACAAATACTTGGATGAACCGAAAAATCATTCAGGTAAAACGGAAAATTAAAAGAAAACGGAAAGCATGTTCTCAGAATAGGAATAAGATGACGAAACTTCAATTCGAAAAATGAGGAAAGAATTAAGCGGCTAATTAAGAAGGCGAAAGACCAATTTTACAATGTAACATAGGAGAAATTCCTCTCACAAGCACCGGCTAAGTATTGGCGATATGTATATCCGTCGAAGTATGGGAGAGGCCTTTGCCCTGCAGTGGGCTTAATCCGGCTGATGATGATGATGATATCCGACGAATAAGCAGTGCTGTTCTAATCCCGAAATTAATGATGCGGGAAGGGCTGATCAATTTATTCTTTTCTTTCCGTCGGTTTATACAAAGGATGATGATGCAGTGCCTTGCGTATGCGAATTCTCTGCCCGCCCTCCCATTTCGTATATTGAGATAACTGAGGAAGGTGTTCTAAACCTTTTGCTCAACATAAACATTAAAAAGAGCCCTAGACCAGACGATATTCCTAATGAATATTTAATGAGGTATGCTGAATGGGTGTCTAAGTTCCTTACAAAAATATGTAATTCATCAGTACTGAATGGTTCTTTCCCTACAGCATGGAAACTAGCGAGAATAGTAGCAGTTCATAAAAGCGGGAACACTTCAGACATTAGCAATTACCGAGCGCTTTGCGTCACAAGTTCATGCTCTAAACTCCTGGAACACATACTATCCAAGCACTTGTCACAATACCTTGAAATGTTATCTCGTGTGCAGCATTGATTCCGTAAAGGACTATCTAAGATCAGTCAATTAGTTGAATTGGTTCATGACACTTCACGAACGATAAATTCCCGTGGACAGATGGACCTCATTTACTTGGATTTTGCCAAAGCATTCAATAAGGTTTCCCACTCCAAACGTTTGCTCAAAATTAACACCGTGTTTAACAATCCTAGCCTCACAAAGTGGTTTACCTCGAACACACAGTGTCGTCAACAGTACGTTCAAGTAAACACGCATAGGTCCCGTCTTCAACCGGTGTTATCTGGAGCACCCTAGGGAAGTCTCCTAGGACCTCTTCTATTTCTTATTTTCATTAATGACCTACCAAACCACATTTCTACTCCAATAAGAAAGACTATTCTCTGACAATTGTGTTGTTTATAATAATATAGAATCTTCCAGTGACCAAATTAAATTGTAATGCAGCCTTGAAAACGTTATGAAATGGTGCTCTGACTGGCAAATGTTTATAAATCCAACTAAATCAGTAAGCATGTACATTACAAAAAAATAAGAACCTCAAATCTCCTTATAGTATACATGGCAAGAAGTTAAAAAGGTAGAGAAGCACGAATATTTGTGATTATTATTTCGATGTGACTTAAGCTGGAATAGACATGTAGAGGAAGGAAGTAAGCAGGCGAATTATGCGCTTTGGAGCATAAGGCAAAATTTACACAGAGCACTGAAGACACACAGACCTCTGAAGTTAAAAACTTGGCCTATAGAACACTGGTAAGACCAATCATTGAGTACGCGAATATTGTTTGGGATCCTTACTAAGAGAAAAACCGTAAGAAACTGGAAAAGATTCAGAAGTTAGCTTCTCGATTCATCTTCAACAAATATGGTCGACTTCACTCCCCTTCAAAACTATATCAGCTTGCAAATCTTTCCAATTTAGAATTAAGGACTAAGTATGATAGGCTGAAGTTTCTGTTCCTTAATATCCATAATGAAATAAAAATAACAGGATGAACTATATTGAAATTTCTACTAATGAATCTTCTAGACATCGCCACAGCATGTATATTCCAACACAGCAACAAAGAGCGTCAAGCGGAAAGTCAAAAATGCTGAAATAATCTGATTGGGGGGCGGAAATGGAAAAGAAACCTGCCATGAGTAACTAAACAGGAAAAAACGAAATCGGGAAAGAAACAATTTATGATTACTCAAAGGGAAGCTCATTACTTTTCGAAGCGAGATCAGGAAGTCTTAGAACACGCACCAATAAAGCCAGATATACGAAGGAATAAGAAGCATCCGCTTGCTGCGGTAAAACTTGGGAAACTATGGAACATGCTGTATTAGGATGTGAACATATCTATCCAGCGGTCAATTTGGACACTACCGGCTCCCTGAAGACGTTGAGTTTAGCGAGAACACGGGGAAAGTAAACATGCCCGCAATAAGAGGCGTAAGACGCGATTGGAAGATTGGTGGAAGAAAAGTAGGGAAACGAAAAAAAAAACAGGTAGATACAAAAACAAAGTTCACATATAGGTTCAGAAAATTTAGTAATGGGAAATCATCGTGGGTTTTTTTCCCTTTTTTTCTTCCTTTTTCTTTTCAACATAGGTAGGATATCAGGCAGTATAATAGCAAGAGCTTGGTGGCGCAACCCACCGCCACGCTCCAAAGGGGACGCTCATAACATCCATCCATCCCTCCATTCTTCGGCGTCATTGTCTCGAGTGACGCTGAAGGGAAGAGAAGTGCCGATTTGAAGAGCCTTCGCAACGCAGCAGAAGGAGCGTGCCAAAGCGATAAGTTTTTATTTCATATTTCGCTCATTTGTTTTGGGAGTGTCAGGCTATCCAAGCAATCATTATAAATTATTTTTCATGTTTTTAAGTTCCCTAAAGACTTTAGCTTAGATATAAGTAGTTAACAAGTAATTGTATTTTTTTCGCGAGAGTAGGGTTACTTGTACTGCGCCTTTTAGTACAAGATGATGTTTGGTACTAGGAAGAGCCCACAGGTGCGTTGTTTTGAAAAGTGGGAGCGCTCTTACGCTTCGGAAGCAACGCGGTTTAAGTCATTACGCGAAGCGAAGGGGGTACCTTTCATGTGTAGGTCGTGTGTGCTGGGGCCGCGGTCTTGAGTTTCTTTTGCAGCTTTCAAACCCGTTTAGCTAGCTTATCCTTCTCCTGCTCTAAACGGGTTTGAAAGCTGCAAAAGAAACTTAAGAGCGAATAGAAGCAGAGAAAGGACGTAGAAGAAAAGCTAGCCAACGTAGAAATGAAGCCAAGGGTCATTGGCAAAGCTATGTCAATGGTGAACGCTTCGATGCGAGCGGGGCGAACAGGGTTAGCAACTAAGCGAGAGTAGGTAAGGAAGCCGAAACCATCACGCCGGGATGCAGTGGTGGTCACTGATGGACACACAAATTGTACTACTGACGTGCCGACCGACAAATAGAAGGGTGGTAATGACACGGGAAGGGGGGGGGGCAATAAATTGTACGGTCATTGACATCAACCGAGAAGTGCACCGAGCAGAACGCCAAGGCGCTCCGCTACGGCATACATTTCATTGAAAGTGTAGCAACACCGGTTGGACGTCAATTCGCGGCGCGGGCTTTAGCTTCTTTATGCGGGGCGCAGGTATTCAGGAAGTAAGTTTAATGCTGAATTCCAATGGCAGATCGCGAGCGCTCCGCCGGATCACGAGCGGAGCGCTTCATTCCGACCGAGATTGCTCTCGTCAAATTTACGAATGCCTTTGCTCCCGCGGGAGCACTTAGTACAGGGAAATCAAGTGGCTCACCCAATGGCCCTGAGTCTCCAGCAGCTGCGGAGCACCTGAACAAGGTGGCGATCAGAACTGTAACGCAGCAGGGGGGCTAAGAATCTCTGGGTCCGGACAGGCCGCCAATGGAAACTGACCCTTGCAACGTTTAACACCTGAACCCTCTCGAGTGAAGCTAGCTTAGCAGGACACTTTGAGGAATCATCAGACATTCTTTGGGATGTCATTGGCCTTAGTGAGCTTAGAAGAGATGGGGAGGCTTATACAGTGCTGACAAATGCCCACGTCTTCTGCTATAGAGGACTTGCAGGTAAGAGTAGGATTTCCAATCCATAAGGACATATCGGACAACATTCACGAATTCTACAGAATTAATGAGAGGATAGCAGTATTCGTTATAAGGCTGAATAGGAGGAATAGAGTAAGGGTAGTACCAACCTACGCTCCAACCTCCAGTCGCGATGATGAAGAAATAGGTCAGTTTTTATGAAAAATGTTGAATTAACGGTGAGGAAAGTACCAACTCAGTATACTGTAGTAAGGGGCGGCTTCAATGCAAAGGAGGGGGAAAAGCAGGCTGGTGAACAAGCAATTGGCAACTACGGCGTCGATTACGTGAGCGCTAGAGGAGAGATGCTGGTAGAATTCGCAGAAAGGAAGAAAGGAAGAGAAAGTGCACCTGGAAAATCCCTCATTGTGAAACAAGAAATGAAAGTGACTTCATACTTTGTGCTAATCCAAGCATAGTGCAGGATGCAGAAGTGATAGGTAGGGTAAAGTGCAGTGATCACAGATTAGTCAGGGCTAGGATTCACTTCAATTTGAAGAGAGAAAGAGCTAAATTGGTCAAGAAGAAACAGGTAAACCAAGAGGCAGTAAGGGTAAAAGCAGAAAAATTCAGGCTGGTACTTGCAAACAAATATGTAGCCTTAGAACAGAGAGATGATGACGACATAGAGCTAATGAATGAAACCGTAACTAGGTTGGCTTCAGAGGCAGCAGTTGAAGTGGGAGGCAAAGCACCAAGGCAACCAGTAGGCAAACTCTCCCAAATAACAAAGGACTTAATAGAGAAATGACAAAAAAATGATTGTGTCCAACTCAAGAGACAGGATAAAATTCGCACAACTGTCAAAACTGATCAACAAGGCGAAAATAAAGGATATACGAAACTATAACTTGTGGAAGACTGAAGACGCCGTAAAAATGAACGCAGCCAGAAATCGCCGAGAAAGGAACTTGGCATAACACAAACCAAGATGTATGCACTGAAAGACAAGCAGGGTAATATCATCAGCAATCTCGAAGATATAGTAAAAGCAGCGGACAAATTCTATACTGACCTGTACAGTACCCAAAGGAGTCAGGATACCTCAGTTAGAAACAGTAATGAACAGGATACAGAAACTCCTCCTATAACTAGCGATGAGGTCAGGAGGGCCTTGCAAGATATGAAACGAGGAAGAGTGACAAGACATGGAATAACAGTCAATTTAATCAAAGATGAGGAGATATAAGGCTTGAAAAACTGGTGGTTCTTTATCCGAAGTGTCTATCGACTGCAACGGTCCCAGAAAACTGGAAGAATGCAAACATTATACTAATCCGCAAAAAGGGAGACGATAAGGAAATGCAAAATTATAGGTTCATTAGTTTACTACCCGTATTATATAAAGCATTTACCATAATAATCTGCAATAGAATAAGGGCAGCACTGAACCAAGGGAACAGGCTGACTTCACGAAGGGCTACTGTACAATGGATCACATCTATGTCATCAATCAGGTAATCGAGAAATCCGCAGAGTACAATAAGCCTCTCTATATGGCTTTCATAGATTACGAAAAGGCATTTGACTCAATAGAGATACCAGCAGTCGTAGGTACGTTACGTAAACAAGGAATACAGAACGCTTACTTAAATACCTCCGAAAATAGCTACCCAGGCTCCACAGCTACCTTAATTCTACACAAGAAAAGCAGGAAGATACCTCTAAAGAAAGGGGTCAGATAGGGAGACACAATCTCTCCAATGCTATTCACTGCGTGCTTAGAAGAAGTATTCAAGCTACTCAACTAGGAAGTCTTAGGAGTAAAGATCGACGGCGAATATCTCGGCAACCTGTGGCTTGCCGATGACACAGTTCTATTCGGCAACAATACAGACTAGTTACAATAAATGATTGAGGACTTCAACAGAGAGAGTGTAATAGTGCGGTTGAAGATAAATATGTAGAAGACAAAGATAATAATAAACAGCCGGGCAACGTAAGAGTTCAGGATCGCCGGTAGGCCTCTAGAGTCTCTGAAGGAGCACGTTTACCTAGGTCAAATAATCACAAGAAACCCTAATCATGAGAAATTCACAGAGTAAAAAAGGGTTGGATCGCATACGGCAGACATTGCCAGCTCCTGATTGGAAGCTTACCATTATCATTGAAAAGGAATGTGTGCAATCAGTGCATTTTACCAGTGCTTACATATGGGGCAGAAACTTGGAGACTGACAAAGAATGTGAGAACAAGTTAAGGACCTCGCAAAGAGCGATGGAACGAAGATTGCTACGCATAACGTTAAGAGACACAAAGAGAGCGGCTTGAATCAGAGAGCAAACGGGTATAGACAACATTCTAATTGATATCTACAGGAAAAAATGGAGCTGGTCAGGTCATGTAATGCGCCTGTTAGATAACCGTCGGACCAGGGTTACAGAATGGGTACCAGGAGAAGGAAAACTCAATCGAGGATGACCAAAGACTAGGTGCAGCGATGAAATGAGGAAATTCGCGGGCGCTAGTTGAAATCGGTTGGCGCAGGACAGGGGTAATTGGAGATCGCAGGGAGAGACTTTCGTCCTGCAGGGGACATAAAAAAGGCTGCTGCCGATGACGAGGACGACGACGACGATTATGATGATGATGATGATGATGATGATGGTGCTAGACTAGATGCAGATCGGGTAGGCCTCATCCCCGTCACAACCGTCATCTCGATCATCCCGGTATTCCGTGCGTTTGTTTTCTTCCGTGTCGGAAGAATCATCACTGCCCTTCGGAGCATATAGTGTGCGTATTGGAGCTGTCATTATCCAGGAGCAGGAACAAAAACGCATGGCGCGACATAGCGTCCGTGTTTTACATCTCGTCCATAGCTGCCCGCGACCGGATACAGGCGACCGTGACAGGAAGTAGAGGTGGGTGAAGGAAATACCTCACGCGCGCTTCCGGTCAAATCCGCCAATTTTGGCGGCGCAAATATTTGTGCTCCGCAGACCGATCCCGAATCGTTAGCTTCTCCCAATCTGCCACTGGAACTCCCAACTCACGCTCTTGTTCTGCCATTGGAATAGGATTTCTTCATACAAAGCAAAAAAAAGTTGATTTGGATCTACCATTGGAATTCAACATAAGTATTGGCTGTAGAGACGCACCAGCAAAGGGCATAGTTAAACCACAAGGAGATAGCAAAGGACGCACAAAGGATAAGAATAGAGAAGGTAAAATTTGTTATATAAACGTGCAGGGTGGTCGCAAGCAGAAAAAATCGACTGGGAACTCATACGCAGCTGAATGACGAAGCGATTAGCGTGTACGTGTCGACCGAAACGCATCTACGATATTTACAGCAGTCGCCTGTTATTGACAATTTTGTATGGGAAGGGAAGCAGTATGACTGGGTCAAGGAAAAGCGGAGGAGAAGGCATGCTATTTGGGTGAAGTCTGAAATGGTGAAAAGAGACATATAATGAGTACTTGTATGTTAGCGGTACGTGACAAGGTAAAAAGATGTGGCTGGGAGTAGCTTACCTATGGAGAGGTAGGGATAGAGGCGATATAAATAAGGAATTATTTTATTGCAATAAAAGCGTTATTAGTGAGTTCAAGAAATTGGGCCAGGTTATATTAGTGGGAGATATGAACCCGCACATGGGTGATTTAGGCTGATATACTGACTACAATGGTTCTCTAGTGCTCGATCTGCGTGATGAACAGAGCCTTATAGCAGTTAACAGAAAAAATAATTATCAGCGAGAGGTAACATAGCAGTGCGGGAACAGGCAGTCAAGTATAGACTACGGCTTAGTCTCGGAAATGACCTACAAGCAACTAGACCAAATGATAATAGACGATGCTCGGAAAAAAAATAGCCTGGGTAGCTATCACAGACGTTTCACATTAAAGTTTTAGAGAAATATTAGCGCAAAACATGAAACAAGAATAGCATCAGAATTTGGAAGAATGAATCAAAAGCAAATACCAGACTAGAAAAAAAAAACACCGATAAGGAAATTGAGGCGTTTCCTGCAACAGTCTGGGAATATAAGGAACTGGTAGACAAAAATAAGGAATAAAATTGTTATATTGGATAGAGGAAACCACGTAAGTGGTGGAGCAAGGAAATAAAGAAAGCTATAAAAGAGCGCAAGGAGGAGTCTAGGGATCATCCAGAAGCCAAATTTTGAATTACACGAAGTAGACGTGCTCCTTAGATGAAACAAATACGGAGGAAAGGGTGCCGAGTGAGCTCGCCCAAAAGAAAATTAAAGGCGCAAGAGAACGTTGGCCGCATAACATTATGTGCGCCTGATCGCTGTGCTCTCTCAACAGACATGAAGATTAAAGCTGCAGCAATTAGACCGCTCCTGGAAAACTCGCACGAAGGCGCACAAAGCACCGATGTAAAAGAAGCGATAGCTGAGTGCACAGTATTTGCCGTCTGTAACGCGCAAAGTATGCGGAAGCACACGGCATCTTTCACAACATGGCGTCAAACGCCACGCGCATATATTTGAGACAGCCGTCGGCTGCTAGCTGCTTGAGCGAGCAAAAATGTGCTGACAGCTTCGCGAGTCACCGTACCGTCCGCGACTTGCGGTACGCGAAAAACGAACGAATTCTGGCAGCTCTCCGAATGGCGGGCGGAGCTTCCACAGCTCTTCGAGAAGATGGAATGCGGGACAGCAGTCCCAAGCAGTCCGGGACTGTCAGGGACCGATAATCGAAGAGGGCGAGTGTCCTCAAAACGTTCGTTCGTCGCCAGGAGGTGCTGCCGATTACGGCGTAAGGTGTTACGGTGCCCGGTTTCCCCATAGAAGGAACAAGGTCCTCCTGATCTAAGGAACTTGGCTTATCGTGCTCATGACGCCCCCGGACGACGACGTTGCTTTTGCGACTGGAAAGCACTCGCCGGTTGGGCTTCCTTTGCTTATGCTTCCCGACACGCGTAGCAAATAGGGGACCGAAGTGCAGTATGCGCGTGCGCAGGCGTTTTCCTTGAAGCAGCTGCCCTGGTGTCTGGCCAACCTTCAGTGGACTTGTTCTGTAATTTGGGACGCCAAGCGAAAAGTTTTGATTCGCCGTTTTTTTTTTTCGTTTTAGAGCGCAGCTCCTTTAGAGCGTAGTGCTGCTCTCCGGCGATAATGGCTACGAGGTGTCGCCAGGCTAACGTGCATCGTCTGTTCACCGATGGCATGCTGCGAGCATATCCAACGTTACTAGATATGAAAACAAAGCGCTGCATTAGCGCAGGTGTGTTTACGGCGGGTGCTGTGAAACGCGGCCACGCGTCACCCACGCGCTCTCTTTCGCGGTCTCCGGATTAGAGAGGCAGTTGCGCCACACTTCGCTCCGTTTGCAACGTGCGGCACGAGGCAGATTGTTGCGCCAACCAATATATCGTGAAAGAAACACAAGTATAGAGCTGCGCTTAAATTTCGTGTTAGTGATTATCGTTATCGTCGGTGAATTTATTGAGGATGCGGTCAATTATCGGCACATCTTCTGAGCAAGACCATTTGACTGATGGTGCTCTGGGTTGGATGTGACATCCTTGAAATCGTACTGCTGAGCAAATACCGCTGATTCATTACTATAAGATGTGGGCCACTGTCTGTTCAAACTTCGATAGGGATACCCTAACGGGAAAATATGGCTCCGGATTTTGGTATAACGGGCCGTATTCTGTAACGGTTCGCTTTGGAATTGGTTCGCTCTTGTCCGACACGCAGATAAAAACGGAGCAGAGCTATTCACAGATTGAAAAGGAAACCACTTTACAAATCAGTCATCGATACCGAGTTTTTTCGGAGCTCGCATGACGCGCCCATATCGCGTTGTTCATTGCTCAGGTTTCGAAGTTTCGTTTGATAGAAGGGTCTCTTTGGTGTCGGACAGCTGTTTAGTCACGATGCCCTCTTTGTCGGTCGGGTCCCTTGGCTGGCTGATTTGTTGACATTTTTCGGCCTGTAGGGGACAGGTTTCTCCTCCGTTTGGGAGCAGGAACACATGGCGTCTAGTAAAACTCTTGCTTGGGCTAGTGGTTCATGCTTGAAGTAGTAAAGGCAAGGCGCAGAAGACCAGGACTCAAGAACACAAACGCCCGGTCCTGTCGTTTGTGTTCTTCTTCTTGAGTCCTGGTCTTCTGCGCCTTGCCTTTACTACTTCGAACATGGCGTCTGTTTCTGCGTACCATTCTGCCTGTAGTTTGGACCCAGGAGGATGTCGGTGTCGAGGAAGGCCGAAGGACTGCACCCTCGTCGCTTCTGTCTCGAAGCCGTACTTGGTTGCCTGCGCAGAGACTGGGAAGGGGTCGCGCACCATAACGTCCGTTGAAATACGTCATTTGGTTTTGTCTGTATTTCACGTCCTGCTTTTTCCAAGATACGCTTACTAATCGTGGCTTCAGCGCGGATGGCATGCAATACACTCGTGAGGGTAAGCGGCGCCTCATTAGCAGTTGCGCTGGGCTATAGCTGGTTGGGCCTGGTGAGTTTGCCTAGTTCAGCAAGGCAATGTAGGGGTCTTGCACTTTCTTGAGTAGTCTTTTGAGATTCCCTACCATGCGCTCAGCTTCCCCTGTAGCTTGTGGGTGACGAGAGCTCGTTGTGACACGCTTGAAGTAGTTTTTATCAAAATTAATAAAAGCAAATGAGATGAACTGTGGTCCATTGTCCAATATTACCGTTTCCGGGATCCCGTGCCTGGCGAAGATGCTTTACAGATGCTGTATGACCACCTCTGACGATGTTCCTCGATCCAGCGGCTAGCTCAGGATACTGGAGTTGTAACAAGATAGACACCTCCTTTCAGCTCGAACAAATCAATTCCGATTTTCTCACATGGAATATCCGTTGTTTCAGATGGGATACCATTCGCAAATCAGGTGCGCTTTGCGGCACAAGCTTGACATTTGGCTACGGTCCTTGCAATTTCCAGGCTAATTCTGGGTGACCACTGACTCTTTAGCATTGGCGCGACAGCGGGCAATGGCTTTCCGCAGCGGTCGTGGAATTACTAGTCTGGAGTCCTTCAGAAGCAACTGCTTGCAAACCGTGATGTTGCCACGATGCGCCCAGAACGCTTTGAGAACTTGCGGCAGCCGGTGTTTTGCAGGCCACCCTTGCCTGCAAGCTTCGAGCAACAATATGCACTGTGGGTCCGTTGCCTGCTCTGAGCGTATGCAGTCGAGTATGTCATCTGAGAGCTCATATCGAACGACTCCGTCCACGTGAGAGGAGACGTCAGCTTCAGGCAGTTCTCCGATAGACAGTGCCATGTTCATCACTCTAGCCCGAGAGAGTGTCTCCGCAGTAGCAATAGTTTTACCCGAGACATGTGTAAGCGTGAACGAATACCGCATTAGACTCCTTTGGAACCTTTGGATTCTTGGTAGAAGAGAATCAAGACGATCGCTACCGCGTATCGGAAGGTGAGGTTCGTAGTCTGCCTCAAATAGAAACGCGAGGCTTCTCATAAATTTGGGGAAGCGTTCTGCTGTCCAGGTGAAAGCCAACGCTTTCTTTTCGATCTGCGAATACCTCTGCTCTCTTTTTCATAGCGTCCGGGAGGCATGTGCTACTGGACGTCTTTCGCCACATGGCTGATCCTGAAGTAGTACGGCACCTAGTCCTTGCGAAGATGCGTCGGCCGACACGATTGTCGGGTAGTTAGGGTTGTATCTTGCCAGGAATCTGTGCGAGCTGAGAGTAGTCTTGATCTTTTCGGAAGCTTCCTCTCGTTGAGTACTGCAAGACCACTCGCTGTCTTTGTTGAGAAGGCTGAGCAAAGGCGCACATGTAGACGCAGCATCAGGAAGAAACCTTGCGAGATGGTTCGTCATGCTAAATAATGAATGAACCTCAGCGACGTTTTGGGGATCAGGGCAAGGCCGTGATTGCCTTGACTATCTCAGGATCTGGCCGCACACTATTGGCGTCGAAGGTCATGCCCAGGAATGCTACCTGCTCAACAGGGAAACAACATATTTCCTTCTTAGGGTTACTCCTATTTGTTGCAGTCGGTCAAGCGCCTTACGAAGGCGGTTGTCGTGTTCCACTTTGTTCTTGCCGTACACCAGAATGTCGTCCATGTAGTTCAGTACTACGTCTAGGCCTTCGAGAACTTTCTTTGAAAAATCTTTAGTGTGGATGCTATCCCGAGCCTGCAGTAGCAGTACCGCCCATACGGCGTAATGAAAGTGGTGAGCTTCTGACTCTATTTGGAAAAATTTATCTGTTAGAAGCCAGAATTGGCCTCCTGTTTAGAGAAGAGCTTGGCTTCCTGGAAGCTTTCCATAACTTGCTCTACCGCTGGTAACTGATGACGCTCCCGTCTGACAAACTGGTTTAGTTGAGTTAAGTCAACGCAGATTCTAACCGCTCCAGACGGCTTCGTTACTGGAACAAAAAGAGCGTAACATTCTGTCGGTTCTTCGACCTTTTGTATCATTCCTTCTCGTTCTACCCTGTCCAGTTCTTGCTTTACATTTTCCTTCGTAGCAATAGGAATCCGTCGGGGTGTAGACAGGGCGCACGGAGTTGCATTTGGTACGAGGCGTATGGTATGTTCGCTGATATTGAACCTGTGTCTGAGAACATCTTAGTATACCTGCTTACGATGCCGTCAGCAGTCTCTACTTAGCTAGGGAGCGAACGATTCCTAGGGCTTTGATAGCTGGTTGGCCCAACAAGAGCGTCGGCAAGTTGTGCACAACGTAAATGGTTTGCTGTGAACAGTTGTTTTTCCAAGCTACTTCAGCATCAAACTTTCCGTTCGTACGGATGCTTGCATTGCTTGGGTCTTTAAGGTCGCCTGCTTTGTCCAGAGAACTTGCAAGCAAAGGAAAATTGTCACTGAGAACGGTCACTTCGGCGCCCGCATCTACTTTCATATGGAACTTGTCGTCGTTTATCCGTACCGTGACGAAATGCTCAGATTTTGTGTTCGCCGATTGCTCGACTGTGCTGACTGAGCCAAGAAATTTCTTATTAGGTTCGACAATGGCGTCAATATTCCCGTCTGCTTGCTTCTCTTTTCGGCACGCCTTTACGAAGTAGCCCAACTTTCGACAAAACCTCCATCTTTGCTATTGCGCTGGTCAACCATTTCTGGGATGAAATGGTCCGGCGCAGAAACTGGAGTACTTCTGACGATAAGCCGGCTTTTGATCGCGTGTGAACGTGCTCTTTCCAGCCATTTTCTTGGGCTTTATTTGCGGCGACGCAAGCTTCTGGGATCGCGCCCTCGTGCTCTTTCAGCTCGGTTCGCTGTTCCTTTGCCTGTTTTAATTGTACGCGCTTTTGCCAAAGCAGCATTCATCGTGAGCTTAGGACCCATCTGTAGTTCTTCCGAGAACCTGGTCCTGTAGTCCTACTACGAAGCGGTCTCTTATTAGACGTTCTTTCATGTCTTTGAACTGGCATCTGTCTGCTAACCTGTTAAGCTCAGCTGCAAACTGGTGTACAGTTTCTTCCATTTGTTGGTGGCGTATATTAAAGCGAGCACTGTCGTAGACTGTGTTCTGGGTTTGGATGAAATAACCATCAAATTTAGACTTCACGAAGTTGAAGTCCTCCATTTCTTTGTCTTTTACGTTTACCGAGAGAGGAATCTCTCGTGACTGTCTGCCCATTGTGTAGAGAAGAGTTCTTACTTGATCTTCGTCGGGTTTCTCGTGTAGTCCGGATGCGATACTGTAGTCGTCCAATTCATCTGTCTATGCGCGCCAGTCGGCAGCGTTCTGAAAGTCGACGGGCCTAGGAAACTTTGAAGGACATTCTGAAGCGTTGTTCTGAAGGACATTCGAAGGCCTAGGACATTCTGATGCGCTGCTTGAGTTACCGGGAGGACTTGTTCTTGTTGCAGCAGCTGCTAGTTGTCCGCTCGATGACGGGGCTGTTGCAGCGGTACATCGGAGTCAACTTTGATGTAGCCACTTCTGACATTATGTGAGACAGGCAGACAGACGCTCGTTCTCTCATGAACAAGAATGATCCTCTTTTATGTAACATGGTGAAATACATACACATGCAGAATAATCACATGACTTTAGTGAGAACTTGTGTAAAGGAAATGAAAGCATTGCGCTTATCTCATTGAGTGTCAATGGCACAGGCGCCCCCAGTGTGCATCAGGATGACGTCACAGCTCTCATGAACGCCATTGGTCGGCGCTTGATTGTAATCATCCCTGGTGGGCGTGACTAGAAATTCTGTTGTCATACAGGTTGCCAATCATCTGGAAAGATACCCGTCGTCTGCTACGATAGAAACCGCAGAGACATGGTTCTTTGGAGGGTCGCGCGCGGTCGCGAGCATGATATCGAGGGTTCCTACGCTAACCGTCGCCGTCTGCTAGTCTCGCGCTGGCCGGAGCGAGGAGAGAGACGCCAGTAGTGCTTTCGTTGGTTGTGTTGCTCGCGACGACACAACGACGTGACGAGAGGCAACGGCGCGACGCGTTCGACATGAGCAAAAGAGAGTTCCGAATGCAGTTTGGGCGCCCCAAAAACAGAATGCGATGGATCTCCGATGAGCTAGAATATCGCGGACCACAAGATTTAGTAGCGTTGACACTCCTACATAAGTAATGGGCGTTCCACGTTTTTTTCCCCACGGGTTGATTTCAGCCGTGCGTCGGGAATGTAGAAGCTATAGGGTTCTCGCAATGGTCAGTCAGTCGCATCATTACCGCTGTCGCTGGGATCACTATGGTTCAGGGCAAAGAAAAAGGCATGAGATTTGTCTCCACGCTGCAGGAGGAAGCAGCAGTCAAGAATGCTCCCGACCGCGGCATGATACTCGAAGTTGTGCGATGTGAGGACGAAACTCTCGTCGCGTAACAGCCGAGCGAACACATTCCAAAGCGAACCGTTACAGAATACGGCCCAAGAATTGGCTCTTATTTCGGGGAAGAGTTCGACTTCCGGGAAATAGGACATTGGGGTCATAGAGGTCATGCGGAAACAGATAGTTTGCTGCCGTACTGAAACAAGTCAACACCAACGCGTCACTAAATTTGTGTGGGTGTTGGGCGAAAGATGAGGGTTCCCGACTGTCGCTGGTACGCATTTCTGATATTTTGGACCCTTCTGGGCAAGAATTTCAACATAACAGTTTAGGTTTGGCCGATATACTGTCTTGCTCTAGCTTTGCATTTCATTCCCGAGATGCCTTGCGCTATCCGCTTACTTATTTCTCACCGCATACTACTTGCCACTACAAACTTCGTTTCATTTAAGAGTATGCCATTTACCACAGAAAGTTAGGAAGAAACCGGTTTTAGCGGTACTTCCACGGCACAACCTTTCGCAAGCTTTTGTAGTACCTGTTTGAGATGTACATGACGTTCGGTCTCACTTGCAAGCCCTGCAGTGGTTTCTTTCTTTACGAATGCCGATAGTTCGGTGATTACCTTGATTTCAACGTCACTTGTGGGCGAGGCTGCGTCATGTTCAGAAGCAGGTGACCGGGAAAGCTTGTCTGCCACGACCATCCGCTTTCCAGGAGAAAAAGCCACCAGTGCAATCATATTTTAGAAATCCTAAAAGGAAACGCTGTTCTCTTAGTGGCATATCAGCAATTGTTCTCTTATAGGTGAATTAACGGGCTGTGGTACCTCTCAAGTATAAATTGGCGACCGAATAAAGTGATAAAACACTTCGCACCCAAAATCTAGCGCCAGGTATTATTTTACAGCCTAAGCTGCTATGGGCTAATTGCAATGGCAGTTTGGTTTGTCGATAATGTCCTCCGCCGCCGATGCCCATCGCAGCTATCGCCAGGAATGAGAAAAAAATATAAAATTCCCCGGGATCGAACTAATGCCCTCTGTGCGGGAGTCAGCTGCTTTACCCCTGCGCCACGCCAGCGCTTTATAGCGTGTGCGGTAACATGTTGTTAGGTCTGAACACGGCCAAAAGCGTTAATTAGACCTTTGCCACGAAGCAACCGCCCCCCCATCCATCAGCGCCTACCAAGAAAACGCAGCGTTGACACCGACATCGACGGGTCAACAAAGACACCCCCACCACTACTTGACAGCCTGAACTAATGATGAAAAGGGCCAACGTCAAATGCTACCGAGGAACGGCGCCTACCTTTGATTTACAGGTTGCTATGCTGTTATATATTATATACCATTGGAGGTGGGGATGCTTCGGGTGTGTGGCTGCATCGGGGTTCCGAGTGCATTATAGGTGCGGGTACATCGGAGGTGCGGGTGCTGCCGGGCGATGCAATATCATGGGCGTGTTATAGCAACGGAATCAATGAATGAATGTATAGTTTTTATTGGCGCAAGGGCCAGATATGGCCTAAGAGCGCCAGGTCTGCGGTGATGAGTTTTAAATGTAGGTATGAGATCTATGTAGTTGGTGTGGCGTGGCTGTAAAGGGGCCTTAAAAATAGTCGCTGTATAGTGCGTAAAATTTTTCTGTAATAAGAGTATGTCGATGACAGATGACGTGCTCTATGAGCATTAAAATCCATCGTAAAAGAATGATGCAGAATAGAAAATATATGAGATGGTAAAATTATCTGGAGCACTGCTGCCTCGCCGGAGCCCTTGAAACACAAGGGCCTAGAGGCATGTGCTATACGAAAGAACTATCACAGCGGCATCCTCTCACAAGAGGAGACGATACGAACATGTGGGGCTAACAACATGCAACACAACATCTCTCAGATAACTTAGGACTGCGTTGGTCTCAAATAGCGGTTTTGGGCCGAGTAACATTACTGGATGAAGGGGGATGTGCTGCCGGTATGCTAAGGGAAAATGTTTCTTTCTTTCAGATTCGGCTCTCCGGCACTCCAGAAGGGCGTGGAGGACGGTAAGCCTCTCCTCGCATCTACCACAGGTTGGGGGGTCATTTCCGGTGAGTAGAAAATTATGGGTGCCAAATGTGTGTCCTATTCTGAGACTACAGTATAGGGCATCTGTTCAGCGTGATTTTGTTACTGAGGGCCAGAATCCTAACTGTGGCTTTATCACGTGGAGCTTGTTATTTGTGTCCGCGCCCGATAGGCGTTGCCAGTGGTTCCGTAGTTTCCTCCGTAAGAAGGGCTTCAGATCTGTGACAGGGACTGCAGTGGTAGGATTAACAGAATGCGATGCAACTGACGTGGCCATCTGGTCCGCCAGAACATTACCTTCGATGCCCCTATGACCTGGCACCCAGCATATGATGACATGCTGGTTACTTATATACGCTTTATACAGAACGGAATAGAGTTCGTTAATTACCGGATTTTTGTGGTTACAGAATGATATCAAGGCCTTCACAACACTAAGGGAGTCCGTATATATAACTGACTTCTGGAGTTTTGATTTCCTGATATGCTTTACAGCCGACAATATGTGCGTAGGCCTCAGCCGTAAAGATGCTAGTTTCCGGATGCAGTACATCGGATTCCGAGAAGGATGGAGCGACGGCTGCATAGGACACCCCCTCGCGTGATTTCGATACGTCTGTGTAGAACTCGGTGCAGGCGTACTTGTACTGGAGTTCCAGGAAATGCATTTGGATTTCGATCTCTGGAGCGTGCTTTGTAACTTGAGTGAAAGATGTATCGCATTGTATAGGCTGCCACTGCCAAGGAGGTAGCTGCTTGGCTGGATGCATTAGGCGAAACTCGAAGAGTGGGACATGCATTTCTTCACTAAGCTCCCTCACACGCAGCGAGAAAGGTTGTCTTACGGAGGGACGATTGCGAAAGAGTACAGCATATGTCATATCGTTAATGGTATTAAAACGCGGATGTTGAGGATTAGAGTGCACTTTCAGAAAATATGTTTGGCTGATGTATGTTCTCTGCAGATGAAGTGACCACTCATTTGATTCTACATATTAAACTTTCAATGGGACTTGTTCTGAAAGTGCCCGTGGCTAAGCGGATTCCTAGATGGTGGACCGGATGTAGCATCTTTAGCGCGCTCGGGGCGGCAGAATGAAAGATCACGGCACCATAATCTAATCGTGACCGAATCAGGCTCTTATAGAGATTCATTGAGCACGTCGTGTCCCCACCCCACGTAGTCTGCGATAGAAGTTTCATTAGGTTCATTGTTTTCAGACATTTTTCTTTAATATGTTTAATGTGTGGGATGAAAGTGTCTATTGTCAAGTATAACACCTAGAAATTTGTGTTCTTTGTTTACACGTATCTGTTGTCCACACAGTTCTAAGCAAGGATCCGGAACCAGGCCTCTCTTTCTTGTAAACAGAACACAAGAACTCTTGTGAGGATTGATTTTAAATCCATTCTGCCACTGTGACACCTTGTTCAAACCATACTGTACTTGTCTCTCGCACACTGCGAGGTTACAGGATTTGAAACCCATTTGAATGTCGTCCACGTAGACGGAATACAAAATGGCCGGTGGTGAGGAAGCACCGAGTGTTGTCATCTTAACAACGAAGAGTGTGCAACTGAGCACGCCTCCCTGGGGTACACCAGTTTCTTGTGTGAAAGGACGTGACAGTGCATTGCCGACTTTTAAGCGGAATGTACGATTGGACAAGTAGCTTTTTGTTATGTTTAGCATATTACCATGAATTCACATTTTTGACAAATCTCTCAAGATGTCGTATCGTCACGTTGTGTCATACGCCTTCTCCATGTCGAGGAATATGGATAAGCAAAACTGTTTGTGTACAAATGCGTCACGAATATTTCCTTCTACACGCACAAGATGATCGGTTGTGGAGCGTCCTTCTCGGAAGCCGTACTGATAGGGATCAAGCATTTTGCTCATTTCAAGGAAATGGATGAGTCTCTTCTTTACCATTTTTTGCAAATACCTTACATATTCAACTTGTGAGGGCTATCGGTCGGTAACTTGCCACTGAGGAAGGGTCCTTGCCGTGTTTCAAAACAAGGACCACAATGGCTTCTTTCCATGCGGTTGGAAGGTACCCTGCATCCCAGATAGTGTTGAAAAATCTAAGTAGTGTAACTTGCGTATCATTGTGTAAGTTTTTTACAATTTCATACATGATTCTATCAGATCCCTGTGCAGAGCTCTTGCATGCGCTCAAGGCAGCTCGCAACTCTGCAATACTAAAAGGACGGTTGAAAGGTTCATTTTTTTGAAAATTTGAAAGTTTATTTAACATAATCAACGTATATAATTGCAAAGTACACACTTTTGGTACCCAACAAACTGGTTAAAGGGTCCCGACACTGCCGACACTTTCTTATGAGTGGCTTACATTCTTCTATTTGTTTATGTTTCAGAAAGGGTTTTGCATAATTGGTGGAACTTGACACGCTCTCAAAGTGTTCCCCAAGTGAGTCTGCCTGATCAAGCAGGGTATCACCTTGTGTGTTTACCAAAGGAAGTGAATGTGTTTCCCGTCCTCTTATCCTATTAACCCTGTTCCAGATTTCCGCCTCATCTGTATACGAGTTGATACTCGATAAGAACTTCAGCCAACTCTCTCTTCTAGCCTGTCGGCGCGTTCTCTTGCCTTGGGATTTTACTTGCTTAAAGTTAATCAGATTCTCCGCAGTGGCAGAGGCGCGTAGCGACTCCCACGCTTTGTTCTGTTTCTTACGAGCGATCCTACAGTCGTCGTTCCACCACGGAACACGCCGTTTGCGTGCCAAGCCATTTACTTGCGATATGCATTTAGATGCGGCGTCTAATATGAAGGCTGTAAGATACTCCACAGCAGCATCAATTCCTAACGAGGACATGTCATCCCATGATATACTAGTGAGGGTTCGGAATTTCTCCCAGTCGGCTGTGTCAATCTTCCACCTAGGAGCCTGTGGTGGATATTCGTTTTCTTTAAGTGCTTGTAGCAGTAAGGGGAAGAGGTCGCTTCCGTAACCTTTGTTTCTGACTTCCCATTCGAGTTCAGCCAGAAGAGAAGGAGAAACTATGCTGAGATCAATTGAAGAAAAGGTTTTGTTTGCAAGACAGTAATATGTGGGTTCCTTCTTATTCAGAAGGCACGCACCAGAAGAAAAAAGGAACTGTTTAAGAAGACGACCTCGCGCCTCCATACGAGAGTCTCCCCACAGGGAACTGCGCGCATTGAAATCGCCAAGAACAACGTAAGGTTCTGGAAATTGATCTATAAAAGATTGAAATTCATATTTCGTTAACTTGTAATGTGGGGGTATGTAAACAGAGCTAATCGTGACGAGTTTGTTTAGGAGAACAGCTCGGACCGCCACTGTTTCAAGAGGTGTTTGTAGCTGTAAAGGTTGACACGCTATACTTCTATGAGAGGCAATGGCAACACCGCCCGATGATGCAACGGCATCATCACGATCTTTGCGAAAAGTTATATATTGTCGGAGAAAGTTTCTGTGTTTGGATTTTAAGTGTGTTTCCTGTAAACACAGCACTTTTGGATTGTGTTTTTGGATGAGTTCCTGCACATCATCAAGGTTTCTAAGGAGGCCTCTGACGTTCCATTCAATTATTTGTGCATCCATACTGGAAGTCAATAGGTGCTGTGTGTACAGAAACATAAGTATTAATTAGAGATTTCAGAGATTAGATTACAGAGCTCTTTCGAGGCCCTGTAATTGGGGTTTTGCCCTTTCTGAAGCGTTCGAGGCAGCCTCGCCGCTCCTTAGGCGCTTGGCGCGCCGCAGCGATAGGTGTAGTGTCCATTGCCTCTTGTGAGGCGCCAGACACGTGCTCTTGCGAGCGAGAAGTTACCAGGGAGGGTCCCGCCTTGGAGGGCAAGACCCCTGCGCCCACCAGCCCGAAGGTCGATGGGGCTCCCTGGGGGATTTGGCTGCCCCGGCCGTTGCCAGCGCTCGAAGGGACCTCGGAGGTTGGGGCAGCCTCGGCTGCGCCCACCTTCGGGGTCGATGGTCCCCTCTCCTCGGTTGACGGACCAGCGCTAGCTGCAACCGCCGCGGGGGCAGATGGCGTAACTGCCGGCTCACTGCTTGTGGGTCGGACAGCCGCTGGAGGCCGTTGTGACGCTGCCCCTTGACGCGCCACTTCGGCAAAGCTTTTGTTTGGCAGGTATGCTACCCGCCTGCGTGCCTCTTTGAACGATATATTCTCTTTTACTTTGATCGTTATACTTTCTTTTTCCTTGTTCCAGGAGGGGCACGACCTCTAGTACGCGGCGTGATCCCCGTCACAGTTTACACACTGGAGAGCGTTCTTACAAGCTTCAATGGCGTGTTCATGGGCACTGCATTTCGCACATGTTTGGCGGCCCCGGCAGCTCTGCGAGCTGTGGCCGAAACGCTGGCATTTGAAACATCTTAGGGGATTTGGCACATATGGTCTGACAAGAAGCTTGATGTACCCAGTCTCGATTGACTCGGGCAGGACACTTGAACCAAAGGTGATTATTAGGTGCTTGGTTTGGATCTGTTTACCATCTCGCCTCATCTTTATTCTTCTGACATTGATAACATTTTGCTCACTGAAGCCCTCCAGGAGTTCCGCTTCAGTCAGCTCAAACAAATCATCATCCCACACAACACCACGGGTGGTGTTCATTGTACGGTGCGGGGTAACTGTTATGTGGGTCTCCTCAAATGACACTAGTTTCAGTAGTTTCTCATACTGTTTCAGATCGCGGAGCTCCAAGAGGAGGTCACCGCTTGCCATTCTGGACACCTTGTAACCTGGTCCAAAAACATCGGTCAAGGTCTTTGAGACAAGGAATGGTGAAATGGTTCGCACTGCTTTGTTTGGCTTTTCGGAGTGAATAACGTGGAAGCGGGGGAAATTCTGCATTTGGTATCCAAAAAACTTGAAGACATTTTCGGTGCGCCCTCGTTTCTGAGGGCGATCAACAAGGGAGGGGAAAGAAGTTTCCATGGAGATATGTATACATTCGGCGACAGCGTCGACCGCCCACCACGGAGCCCAACGAGGGGACGCGGCAGAGCTTGCACGCAAGTCTGCACGACGCCAGTCGTACGCCGCCACTATAACCGAATATGGTGTACCCAAGGTTGGATAGCCACACAGGGTTAACCCTTGCCGCCAAGGAGAAGGAAGTAAATAGAAGAGAGAAGGAGACAGGAAAGGTGGAAAGGAAGGGAAAGACGAAGGTTGTAGGAAGAGAGAGACAGGAAAAGGCGACTGCCGATTTCCTCCAGGTGGGTCAATCTGGAGGTGCCGCCTATGTGAAGCCGAGGCCGAAGAGGCTCAACCCCCAGGATCTCCTTTTCCCCAATCATGGCTAAGGCGTGCACAGCTACACGCGGGAGGGTCCAGCCCTCGTGTGCTCGGGTACGTGGTGTCGCAACACACCAAACGCCTGCTTGCGCAGACACCCCTGCGGGGGATATAGAAACCGATTCGACGGTTCTGACAGGTCACAATAGTCATCAGATTCCCTAGTCGAGTCGCCTAGGGAAGACGATGGTGTTAAAGGCAGATCCTTTTCGTGCAGGGAGGCCGACATGTCCTGATGTGAACTCGGACGCTTAACATGCTCCTGCGTGAGTGGGCTTCCGTAACTAGAGCCGTGTAACTAATGTCAAATAAACCCCGTTCCTTCATTCCTACTACCACACGCATTCGTCGATGGGCTTCGTGGATTCCATGATCTATCTCGAGCCGCGACAAGCTGGTTTGCAGTGGTGAGACCAAGAAGGCAGTCCTCACTACCTAGTATCGGTCGACTTGTGTACGTGACTCCGGGAGGCATGAACTTCACAACATCGAGGAAAACTACGAATGGAAGAGTGACTTCTGCTGATCTGGGATCAGCAGATCTCCTCTTCATGATTCAGGGAGGCACAACCGTCGTAGTAATGGCGTGGAGTCTTGAACAACTCTAGGAAACAGGAAGGAAAAGCAGCAGAAGGCAGGTCCACGATCTGGGATCAGCGGACCTGGGAAGATGGCTCTGGAAGGCACAACGTTCGCAAGCTCCAGGTTAGACGAGTACTTGAGCGACTACGTTTTGCTAGACGATAAGGACACCGGGTGTGCGGTCAGTAAAGAGGAAGTTGTGAGCTGCCGGAAAAGCATAGATATCGCAGTGCTGAAGAAAGAGGAGCTGTTGCTCTTGACAGCATAGCTCAGTATGGACATTAATCACAACTTGAGAACCCGGAATTCGTACTGCGATTGATGAAGTGGATTTCGGGGAGGACAAGGTCACAGATGTCTGGGAAAAGGTATGTCGCGAGAGGAAAGAAAGGGAGGAAGAGAACGAGCGCGAGAGGAAAGAGAGGAAGCAAAGGAACGCGAGAAAGAAGAGGAGTGGCAGGAAGAGATGGAACAAATACAGGGCGAAATTGAGCGCGAGAAAATTCAGGCAGAAATTAAGCTCGCAAAAATAAGGCTAAAGCTAGCGAGATTAGTGCGCAGGGCGGATACGGCGCCGCCACAAATGCGACGAGTGGAAAGGACGAGTTTTCTTCAGCCAAACGAAACAGGAGATGACATCGGTATCTACCTGATTAATTTTGAACGGACTTGTGAGACGCGATCATTTCACGAGGACACATGGCCGGAGCAGTTGCTTGAGTTACTGCCGGAAGAAGCCTCACAAGTCGTAGCCCGACGGAGCGCAGCCGAAGCAGGCGTGTGCAGTGAAGGCGAATTGGCTCCCAAAATACGAGCTTTCCACACTGGGACCTTTTGGAGATATCGAGACAGTAGCAGAACTCTCCAATGGGCTACCGGCAGGCAACCCTTACGTTTTATCGAACAGCTCAGAGTTGCGGTGCACCTATGCTGAAGCCCAGCTCATGGCTTTGACGAGGTCCGAAGCATGCGAACTAGCCCAGCAGATAAGTCTGGACGATGCACTAAGTACACAAAAAGAGGATAAAACTGCTAGCTCGGGAGAAGTTATTAAGCCACAGGAGGGAATGTTTGATTTCCCCGGAAGAAATTCAGGAAGGGAGTCAGGCGCTGTGTTACTATGCTGAACACCGTGCAATGAAAGAGGATGAAACAGCTAGCTCCGCAGACGTAGTTAAGACGGTGGAGGAAACGATTTCCTCGACAGAAATTCAAGAAGAGGGTCAGGCTGAGGAGCCGCCAACGAGAAGAAAAAGAAAGCGCTCCAAAATGAGCACCTGAAACAGTGCTAAGAGAAAGAGGCGTCGCAAATTCAGAAATGCGGCAGAGAAGACAACGCGGCCGATTAAATCAAAAGCCACTAAACCCTGTGGAGAGCGCAATGAAGGGTTTAGAAAGGCGCATTTGTAGTTTGGAATATTTCGAGACAGAGCTCTGAGCCGTCAATCTAGGTTAAAAAGAAAGTGACGTTGATCGCGGACGAAGACAAAAGCCAGGGGCCAATTACGTTCTCTTCGTTCAGTTCTCTTCTAGGTGTAGCCTGATTGACACGGAAGAGCGCGACGGTCCGGCAACGCGAAGTGATCATACCACGCAGAACATTCAGAGTGCAATGCAAAAAAGGCAGGTGGACAGTACGAAAGGTATAGAGAGTCTGTAGCGAAGGGAATGGCCTACCTGCCCTTTCCATTACCAAGTTGACTAGTTTAACAAGTGCTCTCAAACAGCGCCCGCCTCGAGAAAGGCTTAAGGAGACTGTTTTCGCAGGCATATTTTTTACATGTATTGTAGGTATCGCTAGCTATGTTACTGAGATAAGCAATCCATTTCAGTCTTGCCGACAGCTGACCAAGACAAGAAAGGAGAGAGACAGAGAGAAGGGTAGAACATTGTAAATCGATGCGGGGATCATAGTGTCCGGTAGACGTGTCGCTCGGGCACGCGGACCAGTGTGCGTGTGCCTGTGTATTTCCAGGGAGATGGAGCTACCCTGTGACGTCAGCCATCAGTTCCAGAACAATCTCCGAGGCCGTGACCAAACATCGACGCTTAGAGCAGCCTGACCTGTCACCCTATGGTCGAATATCTTGGCGGCGGAGGTGTTTGTTATGTCTGAAGACAGCCAAAGGCGTTAATTAGAGGTTTGCCACGAGTCACCTTCCACCTATCCATCACGGCCTAACATAAAGGCAACGCAGCGTTGACAGCGACTGCGGAGGGGTACGCAAAACGCTGACGGGTCCACAAGCGACCACGCTGCGTAGCGTCCATAAGTTCACACTTTGCATTCCTGTTGCATATTATAGTACCAGGTGGCACGCCATGTAGCAGTTGCACAGTTAGTGGTACAAGGTCGGTAGAAAAGGTCTGAGGAAGAAAAAGTACGATTAAGAAGATGTATTAAAAATGCTAGAATGAGAAACATGTATAGCATACCGGATAAACACAACAGGCTGGCTGATCCTTTGTTGCCCATCCGTTTTTAAAGCTGCTGCCAATAAATCATCATCAGTAGCCGCAGCAACATATACCATTTCTCACGCCACGTGAAATGTGCGCCGCGTAGCCTCGATACGTGCAAGCTTTGCATTGCAGTTGGGTTGTATTCCACTAGGCTTCACGACACGTAGCAGTTGTACCGCATCGTGCCTCATGTAGAGGCATATGATTTGTGCACCGCGTAGTTTGGACACACGTATTTACCCTTCGGTACACGTTATGGCGCCTCCTTGCAAGGTACGAACCGCTGCTGAAGGCACGGGTCCTACAGCTCCGCGGACAGCTGCAACCAAGAAAAATCGGGCTCAGCAGACCGCTTTGCGGGGAGCAGGACAAGCCGGAGCTCGTCGCCGACACCGCGTGGACAGTTCAGTTCGTTCTCGTGAAAATGGCGCAAATCCACACCGCCGCGAAGACCCTCTACCTCTAGTGCATGCTGCCTAAAATGAAGCTCCTACGGAGCCACTCATCAAGCTTACGCTGCGACTGTGCTGCGTGTGCCAGACACTCCTGGGACTTTTAGAGAGCTCTTAGGTACCCGTTCCTGTGGCAAGCGTTGGCGTTGTTCCGCCTAACCGAGCGAACGAGCACTGCGACGGATGAAAGCGAATGCGGAGTGCAGTGGGAGATGAAAGGCGACGATAATGAAGGGAGAGTGAAGATAGAAACGGAGGAGAAGGATGCAACGGACCATGAGGCGGAAAGCAGAGGAGTGCGGGTAAGGCAAAATCGTGAGAATCAAAGGGTAGTGCCGCACAAGCCGGGCTTTGCGGCTACGAAATATTACCCAAGACAATTCACCTATCAATGTACGCTGATGATCTTCCTACTTGGTCTTCTGAGGTGACTCGACTTCAAGGGCGCTCAAGAATTCATCGGGCAATCACCCTAGCTTGTTCGCATGTCTGCAAACAAGGCCTTAGTGTGTAAATCGAAAACTGCACGTTAATCGCGTTTACGCGCAAACCCATGACACCCTACCCTGTTTCTCTCAATGGCCACGCTATCACATACTATAAGTATCAGCGCTTCTAATGTGGGATTATTGACAAGGACCTTTCGTGCAGCCCGCACTGCATCTACCACCAGTCGAGACTAATTTCCATTGTACATATAATGAAGTTCCCGTGCGGAAAAACCTGGGGCACATTGGTACGGTCCATGTTGCAGCTGTACAGAGCACTGTTTCTGCGATTTTCGTGGTCCAGCTTGGGAGTTTTGGCGAAGCCATGCGAAAGAAATATTCGTACCCTCGAAAGTTTGCAAGGCCAGGTCCCACGGGGATGTCTTATACTACCACAATGCGCCTCGACTCAGGCAAGAATCATGATTGGTAGAGTCTGCTTTGTCCCGACATATATAACGCTTGACAACCTTACAGCGCACATTCGACATAAGTATCGCGTACTCAGAGATTATATTGCTGCTTTGCTAGCACAGAGACCTCGAGCCACATTTTCCGAACTTGTTGCGGCCCGTCAAGGCTACCTTTAGTCGGGCTTTACAGCAGCAGCAAGACCACTGTTACCCCTGTGGTGCCTACTACAGCCAGAGTACGCCTCACGATTCCGGGAATTACTAAAAAGACCCGTCATTCAGCAGTGGCTCTATGTCAGTTGACATGGTCATTATGGCGCAAGGCATATGAACAAAGAACGAACATTTGCACCGATTGATCGGTCTCTCCCACCAGCTCTACAGGCGCTGTTATCATAGCAGCCTTACAAGTAGGAATTAAGTTCAAAGTGTCCCACATATCGAACTCTAAGGAAACAGAACTTGTCGCCCTACGTGTCGCTGTTAATTACATCCTACAAGCAAATGCTCAAAAGTGAGTCGCATTTTGGGACTCCAAGTCAGCCCGTCAGAGTCTGCAGTCAGCCCTACGCTGCAAAACCAATGAACAACTAATGTTTGAGATCAAAGAAGTTCCCCATCAACCCCTCTTAAACGTACATAACGTCATCTTCCAATCGCTTTGTCGGAAATGACTTCGGTGACGATGCCACCCGGTCAGCCCATAAAGAAACCCTGACAGTTCCTATACCCTTGTCAAGCATAGACGCTGCGATGGGTTTTCGTTTACTTGCTCAAACCAATTAAGACTGGAATTCATATTTAACAGCGCAAAGCACAAGGACGACACGAGTGCACAGACACAGCGGTGACTAACAACTGGTTTTATTGATGCGATTTCCACTGCTTAAGTACGGTGGCAACCATTCTCAAAGGAAAATACACAAGACCCACAAAATCGGCGGGAACGACAGTACCTGAGCAGAGGGCTACAATGACACATCAACAGCTGTGCACATCTTTCCTTTTCATCTTCAAGAAAATGCAGAGATGCAAACGCAAGATAGGACACACGCTCAGCAGAGATAAATAGCTGCAATAGCACGCTGAGATAAACAGGAAACACGTGCGCAGCTGTTCATGTGGACCTGTGCGAAGGTACTGTCGTTCCCGCCAATTTTGTGTCTTGTGCATTTTCATTTGAGATTGGTTGCCACCGTATTTAAGCAGTGGAACTTGCCTCAATAAAACCAGTTGTAAGCCAGCGCTGTGTATGTGCACTTGTCGCCTCCTTGTCCTTTGCACGGTTAAAAAAAGAATTTCACACCAACTTGCCCAAGCTTCAACAGTGTCCGCAATACTCAAAGTTCATGGACAACCCCGATTTTCTCCAAGTGTCGTCTCCACTGGCTGGATCCTACATTGAAGCTGCAGATTCCATCGAACTTTTCCCGCCGTGATGAAACTTTACTGTGCGGCCTCCGGTTGGGGGTGGCTTTTACGAAAGCCTGCTCATTCCTTATTGGAATGTCTGATACACCGATCTGTGACTCATGAATTTGTGAAGAGACGATCGAGCACGTGCTTTGTTTTTGTAATATAAATGACTTGTGTCTATGACATCGAACGTGACGTTCTTCGGAGTGTGTTAAACAGATTACACAGCAGACCATTTTCAGAGACCAAGATTTCCGGACCATGGCCCCAAGCGTCGTAGGCTAACAAAGTGACGCGGGCTTTGCTACGATTCATGAAATCACTGGCCTCGGTGACCGATTATATGCGTGAAGTGCTGGACAACCGCACGTGTTCACACTGAGCGCCTTATTCCTACCCTGTCCATTCTTTCTTTTCAACCCTTAAACCCCTTGCCCGTGTAGGGTAGCAAACCAGACGTGTGTCTGGTGGACCTCCCTACTTTTCCTTGTTTCTTTTTCTCTTCCTCCTCCTTCTCGGTGCGGCACTTGATGATGCTCCCTCTTACCGCTTTAATTTATTTTTCTTGGGTCCATGCATACCCGCAATCTGTTGTCCTATTTAAGCACACTGACCAGGGGCTGACCTCATCGTTGGGCTGCAGATTTTTTAATGACACCTTCCGCTTCCATTCGCTGTAGTTCCGTGCAGAGAGGTTCTCGAAGCGACACAGGCACTCCTCTGGCCGACTGATAAACGGGTATAAAATCTTCGCGAATGGTGACCGTGTATTCGCGCTGTACGCAGCCAGTTCTCTTAAAAAGCTGCGGGAATCCCTCGACGACTGCTCCAATGGTGCTCGTTGTTACGGCTCGAACAGTCTGCTTAACGATCCCCAAGTCCTCACTGGCTTTTAGGCTCAGAAGGGCACTGCAGTCTTTCGTAACCACAAAAAATTTAGCGTAGATCTTTGGGTTGCCATTCGTCACGTATGCTGAAAATGTGCCCAGCTGTTTGATGGTGCTTCAGCTATACGACCGCAGAACCGCATGACTTGCCTTCAACGAACCGGCTTTAAAAATGTGGAATAGCGGCAGAGGTATAAGGTTTTCTTGCGATCCTGTGTGGATATTGAATTTGATGCCTTTGCATTGTGTATTTGATTCGACGAACCAGTCCCAGTCAATCTTCCGATGGCGACGTCCAGAACTTGGAAATCGTTGTGGTGCTGCATCTGGGTCTCGTGCTGTACCTCACGGACGCTTTCGCTTGATTCGCAGCGTGAGGAAAAATGTGTTCGCCCCTTACACGAGTAGCATGTTTTCGCGTAGGCTGGACAGCGTCGCGCAGCATGGGTTCGCTTGCAACGGCAGCACTTGAAGGCCTGCCGTGGTTCTTGAGCAGCGTTTCGGCTCGACGACGCTGCGAGGACGTCAAGTTCCCCGTCTGTCTTCCGCCACAGCGAGTACCCGCGGGTTGACGTTTCCGTTGTCTTGCACAAAGCAACGGCTTTGCCTAGGGTAAGCAACTTGCTCGTTAATGCCATTACGTGGAGCTTCGGCGAGTTACTCCCATACCATTTGGTCCGCTCCTCCTCGTTCATCATTGTACCAGAGTTGCAGAACTGCGCTTGCTTCGTCAGCACACCAAAGGACTGTTCAAAGGCTTAGCTTCGTTCTGAAGTCAAGAGCCGTAGACGTAACGCTAGTGAATTATGTTTTTTTCCTCGACGCAGTACTCCTCAAATTTAGCTGTGATGTTCGCGTAGTCTTGCTTGATGTTCCACTCGTCGAACGTGAAACTATTGTAGATTTCGATAGCCTCTTCACGCCCCACGCTCAAGAAAAGTGCTGTCTTCGCTGCCACTGACCTCGCTTTTTTCAAGTACTCCGTGGCTGCCAGAAAGAAATCAACTTTTTGCATGAAGAGCTTCCAGGCTCTTTCCCCATTCGTCGAGAGGCCAAGAGGCTCCGGTGGCTTGACGTACTCTATGACATCGCTCTTAATTTTCTTCTTTGGCATAATGCCGTGCAGTCCGTCTTCAGGAGGTTTTATTCGTGGTTTAGCCAACAAGCCTTCTGTATCCCACTTCTGACTCCATATATCGTCCATGCCATGGTCGATAGAAGTCAACAGCTCGAGTGTGAAGAAAATAGTGAACACCTTTGTTTGCTGCGTTCGTTTTTTTATATCAGAACGAAGGAAAGGGGCATAATGGGAATAGAAAGAAAGACACGCATTGTTCAAGTATGTATCGATAACTAGTGCTCGTTTATCTGACACGATACGCTCAACTTCGCACAATGAAGGGCACACTTGCGCACGTATCGTGCCCGCCGCACCCTTCGTCACAGGCCCACGCTCACGTATACGCTTAGACGGATCCCGTGCTCCATGTTGCCATGTGGCCGGGCCTTGACGCGGCCATGGCTGCGCATGGCCGTTCGCGTGACTGAGCGCTTACGCGGACCACTCATGAAAGCTCGAAGGTCATCTGCGGCACATTTAAAGGCCGGAAAAGCGAGGTGGTTTGTCGCTTCATGTGCGCTGTTTGCGCGCGCGGCTACCGTTGGAGGTCGTGTAATAAAGTTTCGGAGACTCATTGAAGCGAGAGGCAGCAGGAAGCCTTCATTCCAATTTGCGCTCTTCATGATACCAGTGACACGAATGTTCGCGCACGTGGAGTGAGATGTGTTTGCCTGTGCACGCTTCACACTATGCTTGCTAGTGTAACTAGTACTGGAATGTTTACTGCAACTGATTCGTCCAATAAAACTACAACTTCGTGCAGTTGTATAATACTCTGCCATCGCTATCAATGCTTCGCCTTTCCGGCGAAATTGCGACATTTTCTCAATCGTAAATAGCGTTTGCTTCCCGGTGACCATTTCCAATACCCCCACTGCAACGCTGACGTGAAAAAGAGTAATTACAAAGTTAATTAACCAATTTAATTACATAACGGACGGAGTCTAACGACGACTGCTTGAGTGGTCGCCGTGCTAAAAGAAGGAACAGGAAGAAAGCATCGTCGCATCGCTTAAAGTCATTTTATGAAGCTGTTTCTAATGAAAGAGACTGTTCCGGCGTCCAACAATGAACACGCAGCGTGAAAGCAACCAGAAGAAGAACGTTTATTCGGGATTGCTTCCCAATACATATAGTGTACCGGCGGCTGCATGATAACAGCCACGTGTTACAGATAGCATGCTGGCCAAGGCACATGCATAGAGCTTATGCGCGTCTGATATAATACAGAGACCACCCAGTATATATATATATACAGGAAAAAAGCTATTCTGGGTCCGCGTAAATATTCCCAGTGAAGTAGACGCGCGTATGCAGCGGTTTATTGACGTTTCGGCCGGGGTCCGGCCTTCGTCAGAATACATTGCATGGTGTCACTACAGTTAATACACATGTGCATATGAACTAAATGAAGACATGTTTACATGAAAAAAGAATAAAATCGGCGAACAAAATGGATCTGAATTGTTCAAAGGACAGCTGATACGTGTATAAACCGATGGCGATTGCAAACATATAATCTAAAAAGAAAGCATAAAAACGCACAGAAATGAATTGCAAAAACCAATCGCCATGTGACAACAAAACGTCACCCAATATGTGCTATGTTACCAAGCAAACAGAGACACAGGAAAAGGGGAATTGTGACGTACTAGCGGAAGAAGGGACAAGTGACGGCCTCCAAACAAAGACAGACAACTCAATTTTCCTACACATTCAGTCAAACCACACGCGACGCGATATATATATATATATATATATATATATATATATATATATATATATATATTGTTGGCATGAATTGTAAGAAGTTGTGCAGTAAAACGAGCTGGTCGGTCGCTTCCGGCAACTTCTAGAGTAGAAGATCAAATTCGCGCAGCGCCTTCAGGATGACTTCACCGGACTGCGCTCTCCGTGCTTCTTCTGCTAAGCACAGTTCGCGCCTACGCCAAGGCAGTCCTTGCCTGTAAACATAATAGAAGGCCATGACAGAAAACAAATGGAATGAAAGGAAGGCAGCAGCTGGAAGCGCAGCCCCATATAACAAGCAGTCTAGCGGCTCGCCTCTTCTACAGGCCTCCGCTCTCACACCAAACCATGGTATATATATTGTGAATATGTAATTCCAGACCGAACAGGGCGTACGGTTGTGCGTGGTATATTCGGAAGGCTTCGGTTGGAAGACCAGCATTTGTCAAAGTGAGTGATTGCATTAAACACAATGCTAACGCGTGTCTTGTGAGGCATTCCTGCTATTGCGCTCGCACTTTGTCCTATAGCGCCGCAGTCAGTGCTTCCAGCGTCGCGTCACTGTCTGAAGGCATGCAGTGGAGCGCAGTCCATCCAATTGCCGAGCTTACTTGAACGACGTCTTCTCATCCTCGCACGTGTAGTTCGCCTGGCTGTCCTGTTGCAAGGTTATTTTGTGGGCTGCTCCTGCTCTTATCGGAAAGAATTGCGCTACTGCTCCGCTCAACATAGAAGCTGTTTTGCGCTCTTTCTTTCAACGTGCGCTCCTCGACGGCATTTCTTTTTGGCTCCGCTCATATCACGAATGTGAGTGCGTGACCAGTTTCGCGATATAGGAAAGCAACGTGCGGAGAATATCAAGCAGGGGGCCGCCATGCATCAATAAACGGGAGAGAGGGGCAACCGAGGTTTTGCTGCGTGAGTATCCGCACTTGTGGCCGAAATAATTCAGCACAAGCCGGGTGACGTTTCAAAGCCTTGGTCGCTCTTCCCGAAGCAAGAATGGAATGGTCCTTCGCGTTCGTTTCACCACCAAAGCCGCGACTACTCCTGTAATTAATTACACTCTCGCGAAAGTCGACATTGAAAATGAATTACCCCTCTTCGCCCAGCTCGGCTTCGTAGCTCGCAGCTCGGTGCGAGAAGGCAAGTGGCGCTTGTAGCTGTAAAAATTTCATCCGTGCGTGGACGCGGGCGCGTGCTGTGTTCGAGCGGTTTAATAAAAGTCGTCGCACTGACTCGTCATTCCGGGAGGGGGGTTTTCATTTCGCGCTTGTTTCTCGTCTGCCGGCATCGCGCGGCGCTCCCTCGTGCATTATTAAGCGTCCTGTCCGAGGCAACCACGGAGAGTATTGCGTCATTCATTGCGGCGTCAGCGCTCGAGGAGTCGGCACCGAGAGAATGGTCCAATACGTCCTGCGTCCATGGCATATTACATCATGAGACTGATCACTGGGCACGCATTATCATCAGTTCCTTTCGTATTATTATTTCTGAGAGCGCCTCCACATCCTTACAGGTACTCAGAACGTATAACATGGTGTCGCTAACCAGAGCTCGAAACGAACTTGTCGACTTCATTGTCTTGTTTTCTTGGTATATGAAAATCGGGTTTCGAAGTTCGTTAAAACGAGAAATACAACGCTGCTTGGTTGGGCCAGCTTATGCGAAGATCAGCTCCTATGAATAGCAGAAAAGAAATCGCTGACACCATGTTACACAACCGCGATGGAGTGCGAAATATGTGATGGCAGTTACAATATGCGTCTATATGCTATCCGTCTCTACATTGATCGATTTCCTGCTACAAAACTGTAAAAAATATTTGACGCTGGCTTTGCAGATTTTCTGTGAGATACGATGACGACTTTTTTTGAACAGAGGAATTACTGCAAGTAATGTTCATGACAGACGTTCGAACTGGTTACTCAGTGATACTACTCAGTTACAGTGATGCAGAAAATAGTTACTCAGTGATAAGCTCTGTCTTGTATACTTGATGGCTCAGGGGCGCTAAACCCTCAAGTAATTGCAAAGTTTTCTATCCCAATTCGGCAATCAGCACTCTACCATTGGTGACAGTGACAACACCTTTATTCTGCCCACGACGGGACAGGGAGGCGGTGATTCTCCGCGACGTCGCGCGCCATCTGGATGGCCTGTAGTTGGTTCGTGAAATACGAGCTCTTCAGCAAGGCGTCCCACTTGAACTTGTACTGAATGTCGGAGCCCGCGTTGTACGGGCACAGCCAGAGCATGTGGTCGAAGGAGCAGTATGCGTGACCGCATTTGGAGCACGACTGCGTGAAGTTGGAGTCCATCCAACTAAGCGCTCTGGGGGTGAGGTAGGATCTGGTCTGTACGAGCCTGAAAGTAACGGCCTGAGCCCTGTTAAGTTTCGGGCTGGGGGGAGGAAATTTCCTCCTGCTGTGTCTGCAACGCGACGTTATTTCGTGATAGGTGCTAAGAGGATCTTTAAAGGCGGAGTCCTGCGGGAGAGCCGGACCGTTAGCACGGGCGCGGTTCGTCAATTCAGGCGCCAGGCAGTTGGCCCGCTCGTTAGGTTTGCAATCCGCTTGGTTAATTATATCGTTCACGTGGGCCGGGAACGAAGCCATGGTATGACCTATGGTACGAGTTTCTTCGCCCGAAGTCGAAACTCAAGAAAGAGCTGGCAGGTGAAATAGCACGCTGTGGCATAAAGTTTGTAAACAGGGATAAGGTGCCTCAGAAAGGCTGGCCAAAGTTACGATAGGAGGACCTATCATCGTCAAAGGCGGCCTCGTCATCCTCGGCATGTAGATTTAAGGGTTAGTGCAGTGACGTCACGTGCGGGTGTTGGCGGTGCGGTTGGTTATAAAGCGAGAGACTTCAGAGGTCGCCTGACGTCTGTGAGCGTCGTTCCCAAGACTAGGGGACAAGAGCGGGAAAGTGGGAATGCGGGGAGAAAAGAAAAGAAAAAAAGGGAGAATAAACCGGGGGACACCACGACGAAAAAAACGAGAAAGAAGAATAAAAAAGGAAGAAGGGCGGCATGGGAAGGCGTTGCGGAAGCGAGAGGTTAAGGAGCATTCAGGAGTGTCGTTCGCGGCATGTTTTTGTGGCATTAGAACTGCCGGTCAGACGGTCAGTGCGCGAGTCACACAAAAGACAACAAAAAATAACAAGAACATGAGTTGAAAGAGTGACTTGAGTAGCATAGCAGCACTGCGTCGACTAATTTTGAAGTAGTTAAGATGTCGACGATGGCTGAGGAGTTCTATAGATATTTATACAGTACCAGCGGCCCCCACAACGATAATGGAAGAGATAATAGTCTAGAGGAATTTGAAATCTCCAAGTAATGCCGGAAGAAGGAAACAAAGCCTTGCGAGCTATCCAAAGGGGCAAGGCAGCTGGGGAGAATCAGGTAACAGCTTATTTGTTGAAGGATGGTGGGCAAATTCATCTAGAAAAACTGGCCACCCTGTGTACGCAATGCCTAATGACCTCAAGCGTACCAGAATCTTGGAGGAACGCTAACATAATCCTAATCCATAAGAAAGGGGATGCCAAAGGCTTCAAAAAATACAGACCGATAAGCCTACTGTCCTTTGCCTACAAAGTATTTACTAAGGTAGTTGCAAATAGAATCAGGAATACCATAGTCTTCTGTCAACCAACAGACCAGGCAGGATTCCGTACAGGCTACTGAACAATAGACCATATTCTCGCTATCAGTCAGGTGATAAAAAATGTGCAGAATATAACCAACCCTTTTATATAGCTTTCATTGGTTACGAGAATGCGTTTGATTCAGTCGAAACCTCAGCAGTCATGGAGGCATTACGGAATCAGGGCGTAGGCGAGCCGTACGTAAAAATACTGAAAGATATCCATAGCGGCTCCACAGCCGCCATAGTGCCAATAAAGGAGGGCGTCAGGCAGGGAAATACGGTCTCTCCAGGGTTATTCACAGCGTGTTTACAGGAAGTATTCAGAGACCTGGATTTGGAAGAATTATTGATAAGAATCAATCGACAATACCTTAGCAACTTGCAATTTGCTGATGATATTGCCTTGCTTAGTAACTCGGTTGACCAACTGGAATGCATGCTCACTGACCTGGACAGGCAAAGCAGAAGGGTGGGCCTAAAAATTAATCTGCTGAAAACTAAAGTAATGTTGAACAGTCTCGGAAGAGAACAGCAGTTTACGATAGTTAGCGAGGAGCTGGAAGTGGTAAGTGAATACATCTACTTAGGGCAGGTAGTGACCGTGAATCCGGTTCTTGAGACAGAGATAATCAGAAGAATTAGAATGGGCTGGGGTGCGTTTGGCAGGCATTCTCAGATCATGAACAGCAGATTGCCATTATCCCTCAAAAGTAAAGTATATAAAAGCTGTGTCTTACCAGTACTGACGTACGGGGCAGAAACCTCGAGGCTTACGAAAAGGGTTCTACTTAAATTGAGGACGACACAACGAGCTATGGAAAGAATAATGATGCGTGTAACGTTAAGGGATACGAAAAGAGTAGATTGGGTGAGGGAACAAACGCGAGTTTATGACATCTTAGTTGAAATCAAGAAAAGGAAATGGGCATGGGCAGGGCATGTAATGAGGAGGGAAGATAACCGATGGTTATTATGGGTTACGGACTGGATTCCAAGGGAAGGGAAGCGTAGCAGGAGGCGGCAGAAAGTTAGGTGGGCGGATGAGATAAAGAAGTTTGCAGGGACAACATGGCCACAATTGGTACATGACCGGAGTAGTTGGAGAAGTATGGGAGAGGCCTTTGTCCTGCGGTGGGCGTAACCAGGATGATGATGATGATGATGATGATGATGATGATGATGATGTGGACAAGGAGTCTGGGGAGCAATGTATGGGGCAACTGGAAGGCAGCGGCATGGCCTTTCAAGGGCCGTTAGCCCCAGTCGCTCAACCTAGGTGTCGTTACGGCGGTATATAGAAATGGCGATACCCTGTGTGGCTGAGGCGCCGAAAAAGGCATACTGACGTCTGGGACTTCGGAATGTGTTGTCTGTAAGCCTCGTGCTTGTATTTTTCTACTGGCCAAAGAACTATACTTCCGCCCTTATCTGCTTCCCTAATTACTATGTCTGTAAGCCTCGTGCTTGTATTTTTCTACTGGCCAAAGAACTATACTTCCACCCTTATCTGCTTCTCTAATTACAATGTCTGTAAGCCTCGTGCTTGTATTTTTCTACTGGCCAAAGAACTATACTTCCGCCCTTATCTGCTTCCCTAATTACTATGTCTGTAAGCCTCGTGCTTGTATTTTTCTACTGGCCAAGTAACTATACTTCCACCCTTATCTGCTTCCTTAATAACAATGTCATAATAACAATGTCAGTTGGGAACCGGTCCCTGTGGCGGCCGCAGGTGGTCTACATGCAAATACATGCAATCTACTACAAAAGTAAAATGTACAGCGTCGAATTACTCACACAAGGTAACTTCGTCTTTCACATGCACACCAAGGAACGTAGTCGACTGTCTAGAATGTGCCGCTTGTAGCAAACAATACATAGGGGACACTGATCAAGAAATTCATACAAGACTGAACAGTCCCCGCGCCGACAAAAACCGAAGCTACCTAAAGCACTAGGCAGCCACTTTAATGAACATGGTCATATATTTGACAAAGCAAGGCTCTGTATAGTACATACAAATTTCCGTTGACCTCGCGAAAGGAAATATACGGAATCATACCTCATACGGAAGTTTAATTGCCTACACCCGACGGGAATTAATTTGGCACGTCGCAACTTCGAATCTTTACAAGCGGTAACACAAATCTGAAATTCTCATATCAACAAGCAAGACATAAAACACATTATGCCACCAAATAACCTTAATTCTTAACCTCACCTATTCCTCCATTTCGAAAATTTTGTTCCTGCTGCTACACAATTTAATACACTCTTTCATGTTTTTAAGTTTATATAACTGTACGACCCCCCTTTCCCATGTACACTTGCCCCCGCCCCCTTCTGCGCATGTCCCCCTTTTATTTGTTGTTCCGGTTTCGCTCCCCCCCTCTTCTTTTGTCTGTTTTTTTAATGTTTTTTGAAACAGCCTAACCTACACACTCCAACGTCCCAGACGTCAGTATGCCTTTTTCGGCGCCTCAGCCACTCAGGGTATCGCCATTTCTGTATACCGCCGTAACGACACCTACGTTGAGCGACTGGAGCTAACGGCCCTTGAAAGACCATGCCGCTGCCTTCCAGTTACCCCATACATTGCACCGCAGACTCCTTGTCGACATCCTAACTACTTCAAAATTAGTCGACGCATTGCTGCTATGCTACTCAAGTCACTCTTTCAACTCATGTTCTTTTTTTTGTCTTATGTGTTACTCGCGCACTGACCGCCTGACCGGCTCTTCTAATGCCACAAAAACGTGCCGCGAACGACACTCCTGAACGCTCCTTAACCTCTCGCTTCCCCAACGCCCTCCCATGCCGCCCTTTTTTCCTCCTTTTCGAATTATTCTTTCTCGTTTTTTTCCGTCTTGGTGTCTCCCGCGTTTATTCTCCCTTTCTTTTATTTTCTCCCCGCCTTCCCACTTTCCCGCTCTTGTCCCCTTGTCTTGGGAACGACGCTCCCAGACGTCAGGCGACAGCGCTTATTACCTCTGAAGTCTCTCCCTTTATAACCAACCGCTACCGGCAACACCCGCATGGGAAGTCACTGCACTAAGCATTTAAAACTAACATGCCGAGGATAACGAGGCCGCCTTTGACGAAGATAGGTCCTCCTATCGAAATGTTGGCCAGCCTTTCTGAGGCACCTTATCCCCGTTTACAAACTTTATACCGCAGTTCGCCTGTAGTAGTACGAAAGTGTCTGTTGACGATGCCAGTTGCGTGTTTAGAAACTAGAACGGGCGAGAAAGCCCTGACCACCATGCGCGAGTCGGAGAAAATGGTTGTGGGCCTTCTGTGGCGTGAAGAGCCAAGGCTATCGCGGTTTCCCCCGCCTCGTTCACGTATTTAGTGTGGATTGACGCGCGCTGATAAGTTTTCCGAGCGCGTCAACGACCGAGATTGCGAACTGGTCTTCGCCGCCAATTTGGCGGCGGTGACAAAGAACGCATCTGCCCCGTAAGGATCGATTCGTTGAAGGATGGTTCTAGCCCACGCTCTTCTGCGACCTTTGTTATATATTGGGTGGATGTTCCTCGGTACGGGCTCAACCTTTATACATTCCCGGGCTAAGTTAGACAGGGGGTGTCTGTTGTGCGGTGCCTGTATATGCAGTATGCCTGCTTCATCAAGAATCTTAATTCCCGGCTTAGTGGATGAAAGCCTGGAGATCTGTGCAATAAACTGTGCTTCGATTAATTCATGTGTGGTATTGTGAATTCCGAGTTCATGTAGTTTTACCGTGCTAGCGGACTGTAGAATACCGAGTATTCTTTTGATGCCGGACCTTATGAACGTGTCGAGTTTGTTCTTTTCGACTTTGCTCCATTTCAGGTACGGTGCCGTGTAAGTAATATGACTGATGAAAAGAGGTTGGAAGACCCTGAGTAGATTGTCCTCCTTCAGTCCCCGCGTTTTGCTTGGGATTCTAGTGATGAGTCTTAGTATATTTTCGCCTGGCGCCTCGCTTGTTAAGAGCTTTTGCATTACAGCCTTTGGCGTTGATTAAAAGTCCTAAAATTTTCATGGAGTTCACCCTCGGAATGGGGTGCCCTTCTCTTGTCGTAATTTCGACTGGCAGCGTTTCTAGAGGCTCGAGGTTCCTAACGCCCTGCCTCGACTGTCTGTCTAGGAGGAGTTCGGATTTGGTGGGTGAAAGCTTGAGACCCATGCATGTAAGAAGTTCTTCCGTTACAGCTATGGCCGCCTGGAGAGATTGCTCTAGATAGACCAGAGATTACCCCGGAGACCAGATTATGATATCGTCGGCATAGATTGTGTGGCCTATTTTCGGGAGTTCGGCCAGCCTTTCGGGGAGTTTATGCATGGCGATATTAAATAGTAGCGGGGATAAGACCCGAGCCACGAGGCGTTCCGCAGTTGCCCAGTTCGTAGGACCACCCGAGATAGTGCCCAGTCACAGGAAGGCTTTCCTTTGAATAGGAACGAGAGAGTGAAATTAAAGAATTTCCGCCCTAGGGTGAGATAGGAAATTTCGTTCAAGATGTCTTCGTGAGCCGCCTTATCAAAGGCTTTAGCGAGGTCGAGTGCAATGATGCCTCGTACGTCCCACGTCTCGTTCTCGAATATGGATCTTTTAAGGAGCAGCATTGCGTCCTGTGTGAGGAGTCCCTTTCTAAAACCCATTAGATAATGCCTAAATAGTTCGTGGTTTTCTATGTCTTCGACGATTCGATTCTGTACTGCAGGTTCGGCGACTTTGTACATGCACGATGTTAGTGAGATGGGATGGAGGGTATTTATGTGCGGAGGTTTCCCCGGTTTGGGGAAGAGCACCACCTTCCCGGTGCGCCATTCCGACGGGACTTGCCCCGAGCTCCAAACCTCGTTTATTTCTACCGTTAGGATTTCGATGGCGTTGTCGTCCGGGCTACGGAGGAGCTTGTTGGTGACCCCGTCTTGCCCCGGGGCCGATCTTCTATTTAAGTTGAAGAGTACGTGACTGGTTTCTGAAATTGGGAAAGGTTCGCACTTTGGGCACGTTTACGACCTCGCTCTACCAACTCTTCTTTGCTGAGGATCCGTTTTAGCGGCATTATTAAGCTTCCGCTGCACGCCGCCACAATTTTCTACCAGCCATCGCAAGTAAAGGGAAGCGGACCAATCGCACACGCCGACACCACCTTCTTCATCCGGTAATCGATTTTCAGTCCGTTAGCTCGGCCCCATCAAAATCCTGCCCCCTTAAGCGGGATCCTCGCCTCCTGGCAGCCAATTACGAACGAAAAACCGTTTAACATGTAGGCAATATTATTTACTTTGAAAGCAAAGAAAAGTATCCTCCTACAAACTAGAAGAGCGTTTGATTCGGCTGTTCAGGCAACGCTGCGTGTGAGTCACCGCCTGATGCTTGCGTAGGTGGTTACGCAAATTGAGGTCAGGATATTGGAATAAAACATATTGGAATAATTTTACTTTATAGGGCCCCTCAGAACTACAATTCAGATACAGAATTCTGGCTGTTTTTTTTTTTTGGCTTGTGCCCAGAGATTATCGACTGAACTTGCCAGACCATTTCGTCAGTGTCAATCGTCGATCATATCAACGAGTGACGCTGGTGAAATTGTCTGGGAAGTTACGTCGGACAATAGGACGAAGGGACATCTGTAATGGGCTGGCATAAGTTTTCCCGGAATTGAAGGCAAAAATTTATTTTCTCAAACGTTATCCTTGCGGTTGTTAAAACATGGTGTATCCGGAAAACGTAGCTTGCGATTTCTCATTTTTTTTTATGTGCATGGCTTCGAGGATTACTGGCGCTCGAGTGAAATGTGCAATTGAAGAAAGGATGTGCACCTGTGTGACGCATTCTTGTACCGCACACTGCGATGCTGTGACGCAGGTTGGGACGCAGGCTTCTAAGTTGTACTGCAGATTTCTCAAAATAGGATGTGTACATACCGTAAAATGTTTAAAAAGCACTAAATTTGAAAAAAAAAAACATATTTTGCCACATCTCCAATCAACATTGAAGTACGGGCATGCTCTTAGGGTCTCGCAGGGAATTATACATTAAATTTTAACTAAAATAGAGATGATATGCCATCCGCAGCACTTTTTAAACACATTTGCCATTGGGGTACTTGCATTATACCTTGTTCTTCAGCCTGAAAAAAGTGCATTCGCTGGCCACTGCTGTACCAGCCTCGCTCACTCCTTTGATAGAGTTTGTCTTGGCGCTTCGGCATGGATGCTTTTCCGACGACAGCAGTATTCTACACCTAGCGTCTTTGCTGCTCCTTTCTTTTATTATTGCCCGTTAGGTCATTAGGTATTGCAAGGGGGGTGAATGTAGAAAGGACATCGTATATACAGTAGGCTATCATTAGGGTGGTCCTGAACCAACCCTCGGGCTTGGTGAAAAAACAGTCTGTGGATAGCACACGCTGCTGTGAACATCAGGTTCAATTGTTCCAGTTCCAGTTTCAAGTTCCATCCATTGGAAATTGATCTCCCGCGTAAGGAACTCAATTGACCCGTCGTCTAAATTCCCTAACATTTTATTCGTAATGCCATCCGGCCCTGATCCCGATCGACCATTAAGATTCTGCAGCCCCATCCTTATATCACTTTCAGTAAATTCCTCATCCATAGCTGCATTTTCGTCCCCACTATATTCCAAAATCACGTCAGGTGTATCGTGCCAGGCCTCCAACGGTAGGTATCTCTCAGCCAAATCCTTCAGCAACTCCTGCTCCTTGGAGTCCCGACACACCTGATGAACCAGCTTACCTATCACAGTCCTCTGATTACATTTAGTGTTTGTCTGATCTAGTAAATGTCTGAGAAAACTCCAGGCGCCTCCCCTCTTAATGCGACCGTCAATAGAATTGCATACTTCATCCCATTGCTGCTTGCACAGTACCCGCCAATGGTCTTCAATCTCCTGATTAACCACTGCTATACGCTTTCTAAGCCTTCTATTAAATCTCTGACCCTTCCATCTCACTAACTTCAACTGCTTCGCTTCCAAAAAAATGTGCCAGGTAACTATCCATGTGTTCCGTGTCAATGTCGGCCTGAACCTCTTTAGTGGACGCCTCAACGTCACTTTTAAGCTGACTAGTCCACTGTTCCAAAGTCAACTCATTTCCCTCATCTTCGATTCTCTGCGCTCTTCGTTTCCTAAATACATCCCAGTCAACCATCCTGAATGTGCGCTCCTTTTTATTAACCACTACCAAAGTAATCATAAGTATGTAATGATCGCTACCAAAATCTATATTATTAATTGGACCAGGACGAATCCACCACCCCCCGAACAAAAGTTAGATCAGGTGTCGAATCTCTACATGTCGACGTGCCACATCTGATGGGATACGAAGGGTCTGTAATCAGAGTTAAATTCAAGTCTAGTGCCTGCTGCCATAGTCTCTCCGCCTTCATAGTGCTATAAACATACTTCCACACATGATATGGTGCATTGAAATTCCCTCGAATAAGCAACGGTGCATCCTTAGCCAGATTGGTTGCCTTGGTCAAGAGAGATTTGAAACTCTGCTTCGTGTCCCGGGGGCTACTCTACAGGTTAAGCAGGTAAACGCTCCCCTGACATGACCTTTGCCGACCTAAAAGTACCTCCACCATAATATAGTCAATCGTGCGACCCGCCATGTAAAGATCATGTATAATATACGGCAACCTCCTATTAATGAGAGTAGCGAGTCCTCTGCCCAGTTCATTATCCTTAACTTCCACTTTGAAATCCGTTAAGGTCACGTTAGACGTCAGCGTTTCCTGTAACATGATAACTTGGGGTTTCACACCATCTGTTCTAACAAACTGCTGCAGGGACGCCTTCTTATGATTGAACCCCCTACAATTCCACTCCAAAATACTAAATTAACTATTTAATAGAGCCATCTTGACCACGCAAATTTGGTGAACTAGTTTTGAGCTCAAGTCCACTCGGCGACATACCCTGCTGGGCTAGCGGCTGAGTGCACTCCAGCTCCATAACAGGGACCACTGTCTCCTTTAGATATATTTCAATTTTGCCTAATGTCTGATCCGTGATATTTTCCAGTTCTTCTATCCGCTCCAGTCTACTAATGATCTGATTTACGCTTTCTTGCAATGTCGCTATCATTGTTTTAAGCTCGGCACCGACTTTGCCCTGAATCCGCACGGTCGAGGATAGGGCCCTCTTTTTTGGAGCAGGCGTCTCCTCGTCCGCCATGTTCTCTTCTGCGACCTCCACAGACCTTGGTACTTCAACTGAGTCATCATGTTTCCTAGCCTGTCCTAAGCCATCGCTGTTACCGGAAGGTAAGCCGTTCCTAATTTCAGCTATCTCATTGATTAGCCCGTCAATGGCTGCTTTTAAGCTATGATTCTCTCTCTCCAATTGCGCAATCATATCCCTATCCCTATTACCATCCACATGCTCCTCGCGCTGCTCGCGCGCTCGGCCGGCACTGATGCCGCCCTTGACCTTATCAGCTCAGGTGGTCTGGCTTCCAGCTGCGCCGCCGCCTCCACCAGATGCAGGAAAGCGCACCCGCGCCTCCCTAGAAATGGACCGGCTCCTGGTCTTGGAGTCCCAGACGATGACCGCTGCCTCAACCTGGAGCGGCTCCTAGAGCGCGAGCGTCTCTTAGAGCGTTGGCGGGCGCTCACCAACTGCACCATCTCGGCTGCCTCCTGTTCTGCCGTTAGCTCCGCCCTGGATCTCTCCTGGCGTCGAACACGCACGACGTAGGGAAGCTTGTATCGTTGTCTGCATTATTTATCCGCGGTCAGGTGTCGTCCGCCACAAAGCTTGCTACAAGGCACACAGTTTTGATCCAGTTCAGGGTTCCGAGCCCCGCATCCTCGGCATTCAAAACAATCGGGCGCCGGGTAGACATTTGCCCGATATCCAAGGTTGCAACACACATAACATACATCCAACTGCTTTCGATACAGGAAGCACCGGACCAGAGTTGGCCCATATCTGCCGAAATTGGGCACATTTAACCCGTCGAAAACAATGATAACTGATCCTGTGTTTTGAATTTGTTTGACCGCCATTGCCAGCGGATTCCGATCGCTAACAATGTTCCGCTCAAGTGTCGCGGGGCCATCCATAACGTCTACATTACGAATGACCCCCTTGCACGTAGTGTGTGAGCCCGTCTCGTACACACTGACTTCAAAATCCTTGTCTGCCACTCTGATTGACCTGAATCTCCCATATCGTTCAGCGTTGCTCCTTTCTGGCATACTAGCCATCAATATATTTTGCATAAAGTTAGGGTAAATAACATCTTCCCTAATCTGCTCAATATTGAGGCCTGCCGCCTCTACTATTGCCTTGCCCACCGCTGTAGAGCTTTCTCCAAATTCAGTCCACCCCGTGGGCGAATGACTATTATGCTTTGGTCCTGTGGCATCGGTGGCATGCGCGACGCCTTCACAATGCAATTCTTAATTGCCGAGCCTGCGCACCGTTCACCTGCGCCCCGTCGTTCAGGCATCTCCCTTGGCGAACCGCAATCACCCAGTCGAGGCCTCGTCATAGCTCTAGGTTGTATGGAACGGACAGTAAGCTGATCGGTCTGCAATTTTTCAAGCCTTTGGCTACCAGAAATACCAGGCTACATGGCTACCAGAAATTTACGCCTACTTTTTATACAGATGATGTACGCTGCTTACGTGTTCGCCCTTCGCTGTACGGCCCTTCGCTTTCCGGTTCGATGCGGAGCGCTGAACACGACACCTTTCAACTTTGACGGCACCTGCCTGAGTCTTCGCTTCTCGGACCCACAAAAGAACACTGGACGTCACAGCGACACCTTTGGTTGATCAACTCGTCTGCTGGCAACAGGGGTCAGCCCCGGACAGAAAACTACATAAGCAACTGCCTCGCCACACCACTCTGGGATCTGGCGCCGACATGGCTACCAGAAATTTACGCCTACTTTTTATGCAGATGACGTACGCTGCTTACGTGTTCGCCAACTTGACGTGTCCCCTGAGCGCCGAGAGCGCCGGATTGACCGACAGCTGTACGGCCCTTCGCTTTCCGGTTAGACGCGGAGCGCTGAACACGACACCTTTCGACTTTGACGGCACCTGCCCCACTCTTCGCTTCTCGGATCCACAAAGAACACTGGACGCCACAGCGACACCTGTGGTTGATCAACTCGTCTGCTGGCAACAGGGGTCAGCCCCGGACAGAAAACTACATAAGCAGCTGCCTCGCCACACCACTCTGGGATCTGGCGCCGACATGGCTACCAGAAATTTACGCCTACTTTTTATGCAGATGACGTATGCTGCTTACGTGTTCGCCAACTTGACGTGTCCCCTGAGCGCCGAGAGTGCCGGATTGACCGACAGCTGTACGGCCCTTCGCTTTCCGGTTAGACGCGGAGCGCTGAACACGACACCTTTCGACTTTGACGGCACCTGCCCCACTCTTCGCTTCTCGGATCCACAAAGAACACTGGACGCCACAGCGACACCTGTGGTTGATCAACTCGTCTGCTGGCAACAGGGGTCAGCCCCGGACAGAAAACTACATAAGCAGCTGCCTCGCCACACCACTCTGGGATCTGGCGCCGACATGGCTACCAGAAATTTACGCCTACTTTTTATGCAGATGACGTACGCTGCTTACGTGTTCGCCAACTTGACGTGTCCCCTGAGCGCCGAGAGCGCCGGATTGACCGACAGCTGTACGGCCCTTCGCTTTCCGGTTTGACGCGGAGCGCTGAACACGACACCTTTCGACTTTGACGGCACCTGCCCGACTCTTCGCTTCTCGGATCCACAAAGAACACTGGATGCCACAGCGACACCTGTGGTTGATCAACTCGTCTGCTGGCAACAGGGGTCAGCCCCGGACAGAAAACTACATAAGCAGCTGCCTCGCCACACCACTCTGGGATCTGGCGCCGACATGGCTACCAGAAATTTACGCCTACTTTTTATGCAGATGACGTACGCTGCTTACGTGCTCGCCAACTTGACGTGCTCCGTGAGCGCCGAGAGCGCCGGATTGACCGACAGCTGTACGGCCCTTCGCTTTCCGGTTTGACGCGGAGCGCTGAACACGACACCTTTCGACTTTGACGGCACCTGCCCGACTCTTCGCTTCTCGGATCCACAAAGAACACTGGACGCCACAGCAACACCTGTGGTTGATCAACTCGTCTGCTGGCAACAGGGGTCAGCCCCGGACACAAAACTACATAAGCAGCTGCCTCGCCACACCACTCTGGGATCTGGCGCCGACATGGCTACTAGAAATTTACGCCTACTTTTCATGCAGATGACGTACGCTGCTTACGTGTTCGCCAACTTGACGTGTCCCCTGAGCGCCGAGAGCGCCGGATTGGCCGACAGCTGTACGGCCCTTCACTTTCCGGTTAGACGCGGAGCGCTGAACACGACACCTTTCGACTTTGACGGCACCTGCCCGACTCTTCGCTTCTCGGATCCACAAAGAACACTGGACGCAACAGCAACACCTGTGGTTGATCAACTCGTCTGCTGGCAACAGGGGTCAGCCCCGGACACAAAACTACATAAGCAGCTGCCTCGCCACACCACTCTGGGATCTGGCGCCGACATGGCTACCAGAAATTTACGCCTACTTTTCATGCAGATGACGTACGCTGCTTACGTGTTCGCCAACTTGACGTGTCCCCTGAGCGCCGAGAGCGCCGGATTGACCGACAGCTGTACGGCCCTTCGCTTTCCGGTTTGACGCGGAGCACTGAACACGACACCTTTCGACTTTGACGGCACCTGCCCGACTCTTCGCTTCTCGGATCCACAAAGAACACTGGACGCAACAGCAACACCTGTGGTTGATCAACTCGTCTGCTGGCAACAGGGGTCAGCCCCGGACACAAAACTACATAAGCAGCTGCCTCGCCACACCACTCTGGGATCTGGCGCCGACATGGCTACCAGAAATTTACGCCTACTTTTCATGCAGATGACGTACGCTGCTTACGTGTTCGCCAACTTGACGTGTCCCCTGAGCGCCGAGAGCGCCGGATTGACCGACAGCTGTACGGCCCTTCACTTTCCGGTTAGACGCGGAGCGCTGAACACGACACCTTTCGACTTTGACGGCACCTGCCCGACTCTTCGCTTCTCGGATCCACAAAGAACACTGGACGCAACAGCAACACCTGTGGTTGATCAACTCGTCTGCTGGCAACAGGGGTCAGCCCCGGACACAAAACTACATAAGCAGCTGCCTCGCCACACCACTCTGGGATCTGGCGCCGACATGGCTACGAGAAATTTACGCCTACTTTTTATGCAGGTTAGTTACTTCTACCGTTTTGTGAATGGCAAGCCATTTCAAAAATCGGCGTCAGATATCATTGCATGCTTACTGTTCGCTGCAAGCAAACTGTGTTATTTTGGGTTAAGTTGCATTTTTAGCCCTGGTTGTCTGTCTAAGATTTACTTACTGCTCTCTGGAGATGTAGAACAAAATCCAGGACCCCTTTATACTAAACAAGAACAGCAAATGTTTCAAGCTATTATGAAAATTCCATTGATGATGCAAGGGCAGTCCGACATACTAGATGAGATCTGCTGCCTTCGAGCTGATCGGCAAGCTATGGAACAAAAGATAAACGATTTGAGCGTCAAAGTTCAACTCGCTGAGGAAACCGCATCACGCGCCACATCACTGCATGTCACGATAGAAAGGATTTCATATCGTGTTGTATCGGCCACTTCTGCACTTGCCTCAATGCGTGATAGCCAAGACGACCTAGAAAATAGGTCTCGCCGGAATAACTTGATTTTTTTAGGCCTTCCCGACACCGCGAAGGAGACATGGCCTGAATCAGAAGAAAAGGTTTCGTCCTTGTGTACAGAGAAACTAAATGTGTCACTTGAACTACAATCTATGGAGAGAGCACATAGAATAGGGCGGTACTCGGGGCACAAGAAAAGACAATTATTAGCAAAATTTATATAACTTAAAGAAAGACAACGTGTCCTTGAGGCCGCCTCGAGACTAAAGGGAACAGGATTCGGCATTAGTGAAGACTGCTCTAACAAGGTTTATTCTGAGCGCAAGAAGTTGCTTCAGTTTGCTAAATCACCTGGCAGTGATTTCAAACTTAACTTCAATAAGCTCAAAATAGGTGAAAAGACCTACAAGTATAATGCTGGTTCTGATAACGTAATCGAGTTGGACGGATAGCCATCACAGTTCGCTACATCTCGGAAGACGGCTCACAACCTGAATTTCATTGTCGTGAATTGTCGAAGTCTAAAAAACAAAAAAATGAGTTTTAATCTCTTTTGGAATCGACAAAACCACATGTAGTCATTGGCACAGAGTCATGGCTAGACAGTTGTCTACAACAGCGAACTATTTCCGTCAGACTACACTGCTTACAGAAAAGGTCGCAACTGCCACGGTGGTGGCGTCTTTGTTTTGATCCTCAGCAGTCTCAGCAGCACTCCCATCAACGTAGAAAGCTGCCTTTGTGAACCGGTCTGGTGTAGCGTGATGCTCGCAAACGGCCACTCTGTAGCAATCGGATCGTTCTACAGGCCCCCAAACTGCAGGTCACCGGAGTCTTTGTTTCAAATGAATGACATCATGCTCTCGTTAAACACGACATATATTATTCTTGGTGGCGACTTTAACTTTCCCCATATTAAATGGGAAACCTTTCAACCGCAAAACAATTCCTCGTCTCTTATTTCAACAGCATTTTGCGAGCTGATAAACGCCAACTCTCTGTTCCAGTTTGTTGAGCGCTCAACAAGCTTAGGATCAGCTAATGAAAGCGTAATTGATCTGTTCCTCTGTAACGATCGAGATCTTGTGTCCAGCGTCACCGTAATTCCTGGTATAAGCGACCATGAAGTCGTTACTGCAAAACTAACGTGTACTGCTATGCGCCGAAAAAGCCCACCGCCACGGAAGGTGTTCTTTTATAATAAAGCATATTACTCATCACTATCTCTGGAACATAAAGGCTTTCTACCTGAATTTCGTCGACATACCTCAAACATCGACGTTAACTCTGCCTGGTGTTTGTTTAAAGCTAAGCTGTTCATTAGTTCAAATTTACGTCACATCACGCATCGTATCGTCCCGACGGCAAACTGATAAGCCATGAATGAACCACAACCTTCGATCAATTAATAACAGAAGGCACCGATTATATCGCAAATAATGCGCATGCCCGGATTCCGACACATATCTTCATATGAAAGACTTAAGCAAGACTGTCAACAAAGAAATGAGGAACGCTGAGGCTACATACCTGCGCACATTAGGTGACGAAATAAAATATAATCCGAAACATCTCTGAAAGTATGTCAAAAGTAAAAGGAACAACAAAGTAGCTGTGCCTGGTAATATCATCATCATCATCGGCCTGGTTACGCCCACTGCAGGGCAAAGGCCTCTCCCATACTTCTCCAACAACCCTGGTCATGTACTAATTGTGGCCATGCCATGCCTGCAAACTTCTTAATCTCATCCGCCCACCCAACTTTCTGCCGCCCCCTGCTTCCCTTCCCTTGGAATTCAGTCCGTAACCTTAATGACCATCGGTTATCTTCCCTCCTCATTACATGTCCTGCCCATGCCCATTTCTTTTTCTTGATTTCAACTAAGATGTCATTAACTCGCGTTTGTTCCCTCACCCAACCTGCTCTTTTCTTATCCCTTAACGTTACACCTATCATTCTTCTTTCCATAGCTCGTTGTGTCGTCCTAAATTTGAGTAGAACCCTTTTCGTAAGCCTCCAGGTTTCTGCCCCGTAGGTGAGTACTGGTAAGACACAGCTATTATATACTTTTCTCTTGAGGGATAATGGCAACCTGCTGTTCATGATCTGAGAATGCCTGCCAACCGCACCCCAGCCCATTCTTATTCTTGTGATTATTTCCGTCTCGTGATCCGGAGCCGCCGTCACTACCTTCCCTAAGTAGATGTATTCCCTTACGACTTCCAGTGCCTCGCTACCTATTGTAAATTGCTGTTCTCTTCCGAGACTGTTAAGCATTACTTTAGTTTTCTGCAGATTAATTTTTAGACCCACTCTTCTGCTTTGCCTCTCCAGGTCAGTGAGCATGCATTGCAATTGGTCCCCTGAGTTACTAAGCAAGGCGATATCATCAGCGAATCGCAAGTTACTAAGGTATTCTCCATTAACTTTTATCTCCAATTCTTCCCAATCCAGGTCTCTGAATACCTCCTGTAAACACGCTGGGAATAGCATTGGAGAGATCGTATCTCCCTGTCTGGCGCCTTTCATTATTGGGATTTTGTTGCTTGCTTTATGGAGGACTATGGTGGCTGTGGAGCCGCTATAGATATGTTTCAGTATTTTTACATTCGGCTCGTCTACACCCTGATTCCGTAATGCCTCCATGACTGCTGAGGTTTCAACTGAATCAAACGCTTTCTCGTAATCAATGAAAGCTATATAGAAGGGTTAATTATATTCCGCACATTTCTCTATCACCTCATTGATAGTGTGAATATGGTCTATTGTTGAGTAGCCTTTACGGAATCCTGCCTGGTCCTTTGCTTGACAGAAGTCTAAGGTGTTCCTGATTCTATTTGCGATTACCTTAGTAAATAGTTTGTAGGCAATGGACAGTAAGCTGATCGGTCTATAATTTTTCAAGTCTTTGGCGTCCTCTTTCTTATGGATTAGGATTATGTTTGCGTTCTTCCAAGATTCCGGTACGCTCGAGGTCATGAGGCATTGCGTATACAGGGTGGCCAGTTTCTCTAGAACAATCTGTCCACAATCCTTCAACAAATCTGTTGTTACCTGATCCTCCCCAGCTGCCTTCCCCCTTTGCATATCTCCCAAGGCTTTCTTTACTTCTTCCGGCGTTACCATTGGTATTTCGAATTCCTCTGGACTAATTTCTCTTCCAATATCGTCGAGGGTGCCACTAGTACTGTGTAAATCTCTATAGAAGTCCTCAGCCCCTTGAACTATCTCATGCATATTAGTAATCATATTGCCGGCTTTGTCTCTTAACGCATACATCTTATTCTTGCCAATTCCTAGTTTCTTCTTCACTGTTTTTAGGCTTCCTCCGTTCCTGAGAGCATGTTCAATTCTATCCATATTATACTTCCTTATGTCAGCTGTCTTACGCTTGTTGATTAACTTCGAAAGTTCTGCCAGTTCTATTCTAGCTGTAGGGTTAGATGCTTTCATGCATTGGCGTTTCTTGATCAGATTTTTCGTCTCCTGCGATAGTTTGCTGGTATCCTGCCTAACGGAGTTACCACCGACTTCCATTGCACACTCCTTAATGATGCCCACAAGATTGTCGTTCATTGCTTCAACCCTAAGGTCCTCTTCCGGAGTTAAAGCCGAACACCTGTTCTGTAGCTTGATCTGGAATTCCTCTATTTTCCCTCTTACCGCTAACTCATTAATCGGCTTCTTATGTACAAGTTTCTTCCGTTCCCTCCTCAGGTCTAGGCTAATTCGAGTTCTTACCATCCTGTGGTCACTACAGCGCACCTTGCCGAGCACGTCCACATCTTGTATGATGCCAGGGTTAGCGCAGAGTATGAAGTCTATTTCATTTCTAGTCTCGCCGTTCGGGCTCCTCCAGGTCCACATTCGGGGGTCCCGCTTGCGGAAGAAGGTATTCATTATCCTCATATTATTCTGTTCCGCAAACTCTACTAATAACTCTCCCCTGCTATTCCTAGTGCCTATGCCATATTCCCCCACTGCCTTGTCTCCAGCCTGCTTCTTGCCTACCTCGGCATTAAAGTCGCCCATTAGTATAGTGTATTGAGTTTTCACTCTACCCATCGCCAATTCCACGTCTTCATAGAAGCTTTCGACTTCCTGGTCATCATGACTGGATGTAGGGGCGTAGACCTGTACAATCTTCATTTTGTACCTCTTGTCAAGTTTCAGAACAAGACCTGCCACCCTCTCGTTAATGCTATAGAATTCCTGTATGTTACCAGCTATATTCTTATTAATCAGGAATCCGACTCCCAGTTCTCTTCTCTGCGCTAAGCCCCGGTAGCACAGGACGTGCCCGCTTTTTAGCACTGTATAGGCTTCTTTCGGCCTCCTAACTTCACTGAGCCCTATTAAATCCCATTTACTGCCCTCTAATTCCTCCAATAGCACTGCTAGACTCGCCTCACTAGATAACGTTCTAGCGTTAAACGTTGCCAGGTTCATATTCCAATGGCGGCCTGCCCGTAACATAGATGACGTAAATTATGGTGATGACGTAACCAGCAAAACTGAGCACTTTAATCACTACTTCCAATCAATATTTTCCGGCACTGCTGCTATTGTGAAAGACTTACCAATTCCTACCGACTTCGAACAACTGGAAAACATAGAAATAACAGAGCAGGGAGTTGCTTCACTGCTCAAGAACGTTAAAGTTAGCTCGGCATCTGGTCCTGATCACATTCCAAACTATGTCTTAAAGAACTGTGCTGCATCCGTCGCCCCAATTCTAGTAATTCTTTTTCAGGCATCCAACGAAGAGAGGTCCCTGCCTAAAGATTGGAAAAGTGGTAACGCAGTACCTGTATTTAAAGGCAGCGACAAGACAAAGACAAAAAAAATTGCAAACCTATTTCACTAATTAGCGTCTCATGTAAGCTACTAGAGCATATAATTTATACCAACTTAATGAGTCACTTACAGAGCAACGGATTCTTTTGCCCCACGCAACATGGGTTTCGCCGGGGATTCTCATGTGACACTCAGCTAATCGAATTCACCCATGATATCGCATCATCAATAAATAACGGACACCAGGTTGACTGTGTATTTGTGGACTTTTAGAAAGCTTTTGATTCTGTTGCACATAACCTTCTACTCACAAAACTGTCTGCCATCAAAATTCCAGCTTCACTGATGAAATGGCTTGAGGCGTATCTTACTGGTAGAAAGCAGCGTGTTGTCCTTGAAGGACTGACCTCATCAGAGACTGAATTCTTATCGGGCGTTCCACAGTGGTCTGTCTTGGGCCCACTGTTATTTCTAATATTCATAAATGACATAGGAACGCATCTTTCCAGTCACATACGCCTGTATGCTGGTGATTGTTGCATATATTGCCCCATTACGTCCCCTGCCGATTCAAGTATCTTTCAAAATGACCTTCTAACAGTGTCCACGTGGTGCGACAGCTGGAGCATGAAATTAAGCTCTGCCAAGTGCAATGTAATTCGCTTCACTAACAAGAGGGTACTACTTATTAAAAATTACTTTCTAAACACTGAACCATTGATCAAGGTAAGTAGTTAGAAGTACTTAGGCGTTGTCTTTAAAAATAATCTTTCTTGGAATGACCATAAAGAGAGCGTGGCGTCTAAGGCTAGTCGTATGTTAAATTTCTAAAACGTAATTTCTGGAGAGCCCCCCATAAGGTAAGGGAAACTCTTTATTTAACAAACGTTCGTCCGATGTTAGTACGGCAGCTCTGCCTGGTACCCAGAGACAAACACAGCCATTAACCAACTCGAACGAATACACAAACGCGCCGCCCGGTTCGTTACTGCCAACAATGATTTCACTCAGAGCTCATCACAAATACGTGTTAACTTGGGATGGCCACTTCTCGAGAACCGACGGAAATATTTGCGACTTAAACTTTTCTTCAATATTTACACAGGCAAGACTGGTTTGTGCAGGGACACATACATAAAGAACCCAAGCTACATATCACGTAGAACAGATCATCCGCTAAAGGTACAAGAGTAGAAATGCCGTATCAACCTATATAAGCATTCCTTCTTTCCAAAAACTGTACATGATTGGAATAAACTCCCGCTCGAAATTGTTACAGCAACGCCATCTGTGTTCCAAACTTTGTTGTCGAAACATTTATATCTTTAATTCTAAAATGTGTTTCGCTTCGCACAGAATAGGAGATTAACCTTTCCTGTCCGCGGCTTTTTGGCTTACTCGCCGTTCTTTTTTTTCATTAATTTATTATAATTATAATAATTATTAATAATATCATTGCTTTGTATTATGCACTAAAGTGTATTTATATTGTATTTCATAATAACCTTAGGTGTAATGTTGTGAGATACTGTGTTTTCAGTATCAATATTTTGTTGTATTGTGTATTAGATGTATTCTTTTGTAACATCAATCATCTGTATTTCTATCATTTGTATATTCATTCCCCCTTCTCTAATGCCCGACATTGGGCGCTGTAGGTATGCAAGTAAATAAATAAATAAATTGATTAGGATTATGTTAGCGTTCTTCCAAGATTTCGGTACGCTTCAGGTCATAAAGCATTGCGTACAGAGGGTGGCCAGATTTTCTAGATGAATCTGCCCGCCATCCTTCAACAAATCTGCTGTTACCTGATCCTCCCCAGCTGCCCTGCCCCTTTGTATATCTCCCAAGGCTTTCTTTACTTCTTCCGGCGTTACTTGTGAGATTTCAAATTCTTCTAGACTATTCTCTATTCCATTATCTTCGTGGGTACCACTGGTGCTGTATAAATCTCTATAGAACTCTTCAGCCACTTGAAGTATGTCAACCATATTGGTAATGATATTGCCAGCTTAGTCTCTTAACGCATACATCTGATTCTTGCCTATTCCTAGTTTCTTCTTCACTGCTTTTGGGCTTCCTCCGTTCCAGAGAGCATGTTCAATTCTATCCATATTTACTTCCTTGTGTGAGGTGTTTTACGCTCGTTGATTAACTTGGAAAGTTCTGCCAGTTCTATTCTAGCTGTAGCGTTAGAGGCTTTCATACATTGGCGTTTCTTGATCAGATCTTTCGTCTCCTGCGATAGCTTACTGGCATCCTGTCTAACGGCGTTACGCCGACTTCTATTGCACACTCCTTAATGATGCCCATAAGATTGTTGTTCATATCTTCAACACTAAGGTCCTCTTCTTGAGTTAAGACCGAATACCTGTTCTGTAGCTTGATCCGGAATTCCTCTATTTTCCCTCTTACTGCCAACTCCTTGATCGACTTCTTATGGACCAGTTTCTTCCGTTCCTTCCTCAAGTCTAGGCTAATTAGAGTTCTTACCATCCTATGGTCACTGCAGTGCACCTTGCCGAGCCCGTCAACATCTTGTATGATGCCAGGGTGAGCGCAGAGTATGAGGTCTATTTCATTTCTAGTCACACCATTCGGGCTTCTACATGTCCACTTTCGGCTAACCCGCTTGCGGAAGAAGGTATTCATTATCCGCATATTATCCTGTTCTGGAAACTCTACTAATAACTCTCCCCTGCTATTCCTCGAGCCTATGCCATATTACCCCACTGACTTGTCTCCAGTCTTTCATCTTGCTTACCCTGGCATTGACGTCGCCCATCAGTATAGTGTATGTTGTATGACATTACCCAATCGCCTATTCCACGTCTTCATAGAAGCTTTCGACTTACTGGTCATCATGACTGGATGTAGAGGCGTAGACTTGTACGACCTTCAATTTTTACCTCTTAAGTTTCACAAGACCTGCCACCATCTCGTTAATGCTATAGAATTCCAGCCATATTTTTATAAATATAGTTCTCGTCTCTCCCATAAGCCCCAGTAGCATATGACGTGCCCGCTTTTTAGCACTGTATATGCTTCTTTTGTCCTCCTAACTTCACTGAGTCCTACTATATGCCATTTACTGCCATCTCATTCCTCCAATAGCACTGCTAGGCTCGCCTCTTAGACTACGTCAGCCACGAACTGGCGACCGTGATCGCTCACAATAACACGAGAGGGCCCATGACGCAGTGTAAAGGAAGACAGGAGGATGCTCGAAACATCAAGAGCCATGGCCGTTGGCATCGCTGCGGTTTGAGCATAACGCGTCAGAAGGTCGACGCAGACTATAATCCAACGGCTGTCCTTTGTTGAACACGGGAATGGGCCAAGAAGATGCACTCCAACCATTTTGAAATGAGAAGATGGTGGCGCCACAGGGTGAAGGAGTCCGACTCGAGCAGTATTAGGGCACTTGCATTGCTATCACTTGTTATAAAAGGCCACACACTTGTCTATATCCCTTCGCATCCTTGTACAGTAGAATCGGCCCTTAATGTGGTGGTATGTTCTGGTGAAACCGAGGTCCCCAGCGGTACAGTCGCTGTGCATAGCACGCAACACGTGGGTTCTCAAATTCTTAGGGACCACTCAGAGGAGGCGGGCAACATCAACCGCATATTTCTTCTTTTAGAGCAGACCATCTTGGCTGACAAATCCATTGTTACCTGTTTGTTGATCAGGTGAGGTGAAGAGGGCAACTAGGCTGCAGTCGTCACGCTGCTCTTCCTGGAGAGTGGCCAGGTTAAGAAAAAGAATGTCGCGGATGGCGGCCAGAAACTCATCGAAATGGTCCGCGTCACATGCACTTGTTGATAGAGGGAGCCTCGAAAGACAGTCGGCGTCCGCATGATGTCGGCCACTCTTCTAACGGACTACAAAGACAAATTCCTGCAAACGTAGCGCTCATGGAGCAAGGCGGCCAGACGGGTCGCGGAGACGAACCGACCAACATAGTGAAAGGTGAACAGTAACGATCGTGAAGCGGCGCCCGTAGAGATATGGGTGGAACGTCTGGACTGCAATGACGACAGCGAGAAACTCTTGCTTATTGACCCTTTAATCCTGTTCGACCTTGCTCAACGAACGGCTGGCATAGGCAATGGCATGCTCGGCGTCAACAAAACGCTGGATGAGGACGCCACTGAGGCTGATTTCACTACCCTCGGTGTGCAATTCTGCTGTGGCAGAAAGGGTCAAAATGAAGCAGCACGGGTCCGGAAGAGAGCAGGAACTTCAGATGACGAAACGAGGAATCGCTATCGGCTGTCCAGTTGAAAGGGTTATCCTTGCGCAACAATCAAGTAAGAGGGTTGGCTGTATCGGAAAACTTGGGCACAAAACGTCCGAAGTACGAGCACAGACCCAAAGAGCTCCCCTGCTAGCGTTGTGTCTCATCATCATCAGCCTGGTTAAGCCCACTGCAGGGCAAAGGCCTCTCCCATACTTCTCCAACTACCCCGGTCATGTAGTAATTGTGGCCTTGTCGTCCCTACAAACTTAATCTCATCCGCCCACCTAACTTTCTGTCGCCCCCTGCTGTGCTTCCTTCCCTTGGAATCCAGTCCGTAACCCTTAATGACCATCGGTTATCTTCCCTCCTCAGGATAACTGGCACCGCCGGCCTACTCTTGAGACACTGCAGGTCGTCTGGGTGAGTAATTGTCGTGGAACTGATAAATGGGATGCGCGTTCATAGTAGGCTTCGGCGCTCTCCTTGCCATGCTTGCAAATTTCCACGTCTTTTTCGATAATGGCATAGCTGTTTGTGTTCACAGAAACACCATTTGTCTGTCACGTAGCTAGCAGAGTAACCTCCTCCAAGTGTGCCGATATGGACTTCTCGCCGAGTCCTCAGTGGCGGCCGATGAAGTTGGTTATCAGTGGTTCCTCAGAAGCGGATTTATTTTGCATAGGGTCTACGGGAAACCAACACACAGACCTAATGAAATCTTTTGTACCTTGGCAAACAAAATCTTAAAAGGTGATAGAGTCTTCCTCATGTCTGAAAATTTGGCTGAACCACATTCATGTTATCGGCTGTCTTCCCTATATAGTCAGCAACGTAAACAAAATATAATTGATAACAGAGGCAAGAGACGGCACAGAGCCAACAGAAAAAGCAAGTGCACGTAGCGCGAGTGCGCCGGCATGATGTTACATAGATACTCCTATCCGTAGCTATATAAGATACATCATAAAAAACAGCAGTTCACAACCATGGCACACGGACTGTGCGGCGTTGTCTTACTCCGCTAGCCAATGATACAAGCAAACAAAGTCGCCGTCATGCGAGGTGTTCAAAATGGCGTCGTACTTGATACATTATGGAAAAAATTATGGAACAAATTATGGAAAACAAGATCTGGAACATCAGGTAATAGACATGTTAAATAACTGTGCTTATATTTTGGATTTCTGCCTACCCAGAAAAACGTTCAAACGTGAACTGCGGTCAATTTTGTTTACCGTCGATTTTGTTTTCCGTCGAAATTGTTATGTTACAATGATAAATGTAAACTTCCATTTCACTTGTTTTCTTCCTTTTAAGTATTTTTGTGATATGAACGAATCTTCAATGTGACTTTTAAAAAATCAACGGTCCATAGTGCTTAAGAACACCCATATTGTATAGGATGTATGATGTATGTATGGTGTAGGCTGTATGCATGTACTATTTGTTACGCCGCTTCTCTTTTGTTACCAGCTCTCTGCTGTATTGCTGTAGACTGCTCCTTTTGTTACGGGGGCAGAGACCTCGTCAGGCAATCGTGCCTTTAGTCTCTGCCACCCGCAGGATGATGTGATTTTCCTGCAAATAAAAACTGACTGACTGACTGACATCCGGAGCGTCTGCTGTTCTTGAAGAGTCATTACATCGGCGGAAGTGGTGAGGTGTGCAGCAGACATGGACAAAGTGTATGGAGTCTGAGCATTTCACTCTTCAAAAGTCCTCGCTACAGTTCATTTCATTGCTGAGCCCGTTTTACTCGTGAAACTTCACTGCCAACTGAAGTGGAACTCGACAGTGTATAGTTGCAACGAAGCGAGCGTTTTATTTCAGTTCTATAAAGAATTAGGCTTTCGCCAATCCACTATAATAGACGAGTGAAAATGCATCAAATAACGCGCTTATAACTTATTTTTGTGGTTACCGCCTTGTTAAGGTAAAAGAGCAAGTTTGAAGTACGAACTATTTCCAGCCTCGCGGAGGAACTGTAGCTGGCTGTTATGTGGGCGGGGCTTCACTGCAGACTTAAGTTGTATCCGCCTATAGTAATTGCCACGAACAATAACTGCGAAAAGTGAACATTTCCGCGCCCCTACTCGGCAATATATACACCATTATTTGGACGACTCTGTACGTGAATGTTGCGCACGGTAGTCTCAATTTCTGCTACTTTCCGCAGTTGTGCTTTAAGAGAATCTTCCAGCTAGAACTATTTTCCGTGGCATCGTTCTCCGCGATAGGTACAATGCGTTCGTCAAGAGCACATTTCGTTGACTGCTCCCCAAATGGCACAGACAAGGCACCGTCGAAGCATTTTGAATGAGGTGGTGGTGCAATTTACGCAATTTACATTGTGGCTGTGCTTGTTTTGACGCTGTGACCAATAGAACTTTCAAATCGGCTGCAAAAGCATGAAGGCCATGAACATAAGACTGTTTGTCGTCAATGAAATTATAGCAATCTTAATGGACCCAGGAGCTTTCCAATCAGTGGCTCTCGGCCAATGCTTCGTGGGAGACTGCGCAGAGTTGAACGAGGCAAACGAAATTATATTACGAGTTTGCGTCGCTATTATTTTGGTTAATCATTATCGCCTAGGTCACGCTTGACCGGGCACGAGTAAGTGATGGCTTTACTAAGAGTAGTAGCTGAAGTTTTATCATTGATTATTTATAGAACTTCACGACTTCATTTCTGCGACGGATTGCCGAACATTTTATGCGCGATTAACGCGCCCTTCAGAGAGAATATGTGAGTGCCACAAGGAAATGTTAGATCGAAAATTATTAGAGGAAAGGTTGAGATCCCCGAAACATGTACTGGTGTCTCTTCATTCTCTTAAAGCTGCTCAACTTTAGTTCAACTCCAACTCGACGATCTCTTGGAGATATTATTCACTTGCGGTGGGATCCGAACTTCAGGCGGCAACAAGTCTGGCAACTTTATCTCTTTCCCGACGATTGCGTTATTCTTCGTGAAACTTCTGACGCCGCTGCTACTAACGTTCCGCAAAACGACATTAACGCTGTCTGTAACTGGTGCGACTTGTGGTTAAGGAAACTAAACCCATCTAAGTGCAAAACCATGCGTGTAAACCGCCGTGAACTTCATCTTCCGACCTATTATCTTAGTAATACTGCCATGGAAGCAGTTACAGCTTACAAATACCTAGGTGTTCATTTAACCTCTACTCTTTCCTGGTCTTTACACCTCGACAGCGTTATCAATAAAAGTAATCGCATGTTAGGTTATATCCGTCGAAACTTTAATCTTACAAGTTAATCTTGTACAAGACGCTAATTAGGAGTAAAATGAAATACGCTTCAACAATTTGGGACCCATATGCTGAGACACTAATCCAGTCTCTCGAACGTGTTCCAAATATTGCCTCGCATTTCATCTTAAGCAATTATAACCGCACGGCTAGCGTAACGTCTATGAAAAACATCCTCCAACTTCCACCACTTTCTGCTCCTCGCAAATGCTCCCGCCTGGCTCTGTTTTATAAAATATACTTCCATAATTCATATCTGCGAGATAATCTTATTTCATCCCCAACCTGCACATCTCCTCACATTGTTCATCATCACAAAGTTGGAGTTTTGTTGTATTGCACTAGAGCTTCTCACGAGTCTTTTCTTCCTAGGACATGTCAAGAATGGAACCAACTTCCCGCCGAGCTGATTGCTATTGAAGACCATGCACAATTTCTTACGGCCATAATCAACACCATCGCTTCGGGCTTCACATGTCTATGACTACATCACTTGCTGCCTTCTTTGTTTTCTTTGTTATGTAACTTTTTTATCCCACTCCCCTCTGTAATACCTTGTGGTCTTGAGGGTATAATAAATGAAATTAAATGAAACTTGAACATGACGGCATAAAAGAATATTAGAGTGAAGGGTGCATGGACATCTTGGAGCACACCCTCCATCAGTTGACATGGCGTACTCTGCCTATCATATTATAGATTTCGAGTGCTTCGATTAGAAAAGAAAATGTTTCCAAATCCAATAGAGTATAGTGGTTTCTTATTAAGATACTGTGGAGATCATGCACAACGTTCATATGTCAAAAGCCCGCAGTATATCTAAAAACGACAGAATGTTCGTTCTGTCTTGTCATGCACCAGCCGTGGTTGCTTGGTGGCTATAGTGTTGGGTTGCTAAGCAGGAGGTCGTGGAATCAAATACAGGCCATGGCGGCCGCATTTCGATAGGGGCGAAATGCGAAAACACCCATGTACTTAGATTTAGGTGCACGTTAAAGAATCCGAAGTTTTCCACTACGGCGTTCCTCCTAATCAGATCATGGTTATGGCACGTAAAATGCCATAATTTAATTAAAACTGTTTCTTTGCCATGCTCCAGATACGTCACAAATTCAAGGACTGAGTCTAGAGTACTTGGGCACGAGTGGAAGCCATATATTTATCTTGGAGTGCTTCACTGGTTTCCATCCACCACTACCATCTCACCTGCGCCATCGGTGCTATTATTTTCATAATACAACTGATCAAACTTAGCGGCATCAAAACAACTTCACAGGCTCACTAGGCTTCTCGACAGGTACTACCTTAGCGGTCACCAAAGGGATCGGACCTGTCTTGCATTCCCAACTACGATTGCAAATGTGCTGAGAAATTATTTGCTGCTCGAAGGTCCGACAATACACAATGTCTCATATGTATTATTGCGCTCAATATTACCTACAACGCTCCACCGCTTTGGCACGCGCGTTCGCGTTGTAGCTCATACTGAGCAAGGTAGTATACCAGTATAACATGCCGGCGAGCAGTTTGTTCCCACACTTTGCAGCGTAGACTAAAGATCTGCCTTGCTAACTCTGCGTCTAGATTGGCAGGACTAAAGGAAGGTTTCAGCACGGTTTCTCTGCAATAACTCACTTGCGTTTGAAAGTAAAACCGAGATAATGCGCACCAGCCAATCGAGCGCAAATCCCCATCGCCGCCATCGGCCTGTCCACAGCAGGATAAAGGCCTCGATCAACGATGTCCGCTAGACGAATCCGTCGCACGCCTGCTAGTTATCTGACGTCGTCGCTCGATCTAATCACTCGCCGCCCCCAAAGGCTGTTTTCCTTCCCTCATAGAACCGGTTACTTTTTACATGTGGTATTGGACCTGCCCAGTGTAGTCGTGCTCTCCAATGGCCGTTTTTATTTTGCGTGGGCTTTTTCATTTTCCGTCCGCGACTCACTGTGTGGTCCGTAGCTAAATACACGCCTAGTGTGGAATGCAAGGGGCACAAAGAGGGAGCACTCGAGTCGCATCGACTCCCAACGGACAGCGCGTAGGGATGGTATCGTCTATCGATTGCGATTATCGCGTCCAGTTAGACTTGAAAGAAAAACATGGACGAAAGTTCAGGGAAGAAACGCAAATTCGAGCGGCCTTCCATTGGAATCACGACCGCTGTGCGCTTACCGGTGATCTTAAAGGCGATCGTTGTGCTTTTATTATGGCAGAATAGTAAAACCAACTTATCGAGAGGAGAGCAGACAAGGACACGCGCACCAGGCCTAAGAGAAAAAAAAGAAGCTAGAAGTACACAACGTTCATGAGGGCTTGTTAAAAAGCCTCTGCTGTGTAGCACTTCGCTACCCTAATGTCGACATGCCATCAGGCAACGAGCTAAACGTGGCTTCACGCAAGTGCCATTGGCGATATAAGGAATTAGTTATCAACGTGCATATTTCATTGTTTCATTTACTTTAAAAACAAATAATTCTCGGCCCTTTAGTATTATCCTGGAAACCTGAGGTCAAAGCGCTACACTGTAGACGACGATACGTTATACATCGGTAACCTAAAAAATGGAGACAATGAAAGAAATAAAATCGATGGTTTTCTATGAAACTCCAGACTTTGGGCCCATTACAGCTAGCACTTAATTCTTTTGTCGGTTTTATGCGGTCGTTGCGAACAAATAGTATTGGTTCATATTCTGAACCAGTGACGCGATAAGTGGTGCGCTATGGTGTGCAGTAAGCTTTGGAATGTTTCACTCGGCGTCGGTCGCATTCAATATTCGCAAATGCGTGCAAAAAAATCTAAATTAGAGAAGAAGACTTAGTCGTCTTTGGTTGTACAGCTATAACGATATCAAACACGGCGTCACAGCATGAATGTATCTTCTGGAGGTTTAAGTTCTCGTTGCATCGAAAAATACAATGTGGTCAGATCTTTCGTTAATGTTGAAGAGCAGACATCATAAGGGGTCCCGGTCCCTCCTGTTTGTTCGACCGGACATGTAGAGCAACGCATTCCCGCTCTAAGGAATCGGGAAAATAAAACAAGTGCGCATTTGGCATCATCCTGATGCGGAAAAATTGTGCAACAATGGATTTTTTTTTCTTCACCAGAGTGGTTATTTTCACACAGACAGAGATTCGTGACAAGGACGTGTAGCTATCAGAATCCCCCTCTCTTGACGCCTGCTTCTGACCGAGACGTGAGAAACGTTGGAATTAATGTGCTGAGTTCTACCACTTTTCTTTGGCGTCATGAGACTCCGCTTTGCTTCTCCGCGCTGGGCCAGCGCACGCCTCTAGACACAAGTGTTTGGCCTTCGCGGCCGGACACATTGTTATCCACCAACATCCGTCCCCTGCGAACTACAGACGCGCCAATTGTTCGCTACACTCGAAGGCACAAGCTGCAGTGCTACCGGGAGACACTATCACAATGGTTTCGCTACTTGAGCGCTTGTTTGCCACCTTCGTGATATGTGTGCTTCAATTCAGTCGCCAGCGGACGCAATGCGGTTTTGTGCGCAGCTTCCAGCATTTCAAAGCGAATCTCGAACAAAGAAAAGGCGCGGTATGAAGCCAATGCAGCCTTTGTAGCCCCACTGGAAGGGTATATATGAAACACACATAGCAAAAGTATAAACAAAGTGCAAGGCAGTGCGCTTTATCCTACGATAAGTGTTTGTATGCGTCGGCACACCTAATCTTTAAACCGCCCTGGCTGCTTAGTGGCTATGGTGTTGGGCTACTAAGCACAAGGTCGCGGAATCAAATCCAGGTGACGGCGGCCGCATTTCGATAGGGGCGAAATGCGAAAAGACTCCTGTACTTAGATTTAGGTGCACATTAATGAACCCGAAGTGGTCAAAATTTCCGTAGTCTCCCACTACGGCGTTCCTCATAATCAGATCATGGTTTCCGCACGTAAAACCCCATAATTTAAATCAATATGTTTGCCTTGTCATGCTCCAGATACGTCCCAAATTCAAGGACTGAGTGTAGACTACTTGGGCACGAGTGAAAGACAGATATTTACCCTGGGAGTGTTTCACTGATTACCATCCACCACTACCGTCTCACCTGCGCTATCGGCGCTATTATTTTCACAATACATCTTGTCAAACTTAGTGGAAACTTAGTGGCATCAAAACAGCGTCACAGGCTCACTAGGCCTCTCGACAGGTACTCCTTTAGCGGTCACCAGAGGGATCGGACCTGTCGTGCGTTCCCAGCTACTATTGCAAATGTGCTGAGAAATTGTTTGCTACGCGAAGGTCCGACATTACGCTCTGTACGGTACTTATTAATAAAAATAAAATAAGCACATGCTTGGAGGGGGAGGGGTGCAGCTTGTACTCTCGCCGCGGCTGCGCATGGCGCGCCGCCGCCGCGCCCATCTTATGTTGCAGGTAACCTGCGATGGGTTAGGAGTCCGGCCGACCCAAGATGGCTTCGTGTGTGCTGTGTTCTCGCGTACCTGGTTCGCGTTGAAGCGAGAGGCGAAGAGAAATTCGTTCACCTCTGCTACCACTCTCTCACTCCAGCGTTATGACAGCGATTGTCCCCGGTCATCGAATGCGATGTGTTCAGGTTTCCCTGTACACGCGTTGCACCGTGTTTGTTGATTTAGTTAGTAAGCCTATATTTACAGCAGTTTACACAGGTAGTAAAACTACTAACCTTACTGCCCCCTACAGCGGTGTAATATGCCTGCGCATTCAATGCTTCGACCTTCGGGTGAAACTGTGACTTTCCTTTTAAATAAGTGAACACCCGTTTTGAATATCGATTCATTTAGTTATAGGCTTCCAAAATAGTTAGATTGCAATAATTTTATTGTGTGTATGAGAAGAAAACGGACTTCCAGAAGCACAGGCTGATGTTGAAACCAGCTGGTTACTCGAGCACTTCTACTGTTGCTTGAGTGGGCTGTCTTCAAAATTTCAAAGGAATTAAAACGCCGGACGACAACTTTGAGAGTAGTGGTGTACGTGTGAAATCGCAATATGAAATACTGCAGCCGACGGCGTCGTGTGCATTGCAATTTTTTTCAGAACGTGGCAGGATCCGTTCTGAGAGCCTTCTCTTGTCGCTGTGAAAATGAGTCCACGGCGGGAGGAGTCATCTGGTGATAATTGTTGTGGTTCTTTGCCAAGAAGACGATGCAGAACATCCATGTGGTACAAGCCATCGAATGAACGGAAACGGGCCCTGCCCGCCCGCGAGTGCAAATCGAATTGCGCCCCTGTGCGAACGAGGCGTGCCGCGGGAGCAAAGGAGCGGCACATGTGTAGACCGCCAGTCGTGCGTGTTTTTCTATGGCAGCAGCGTGACCCAGCCGCGTGGACACCGCGCTCGCCTACGACGACTCGCCACTTCTGACGTGCAACGAATACGCGCGTATAGCGAACGGTAAAGCGAATTTAAATGCGGACACCCATACTGGCACGGCAGGCATTAGTTTCCAATGGGGACGCTGCGGGCTTTACCTTCGTCGTTGCTCCGCTGCTAACGCGCCTAAATCAAGCTACGTGCTTTTCATTCATTTAACGGGTTCACATTTCAGGTTAGCTTAGTGTCGTGAGACGCTTGTACACCCTTATCACGGATAAGTGCGCTCTATAGGTACGAGGTGGTGCTTTCGGCAGCGCGTCACCTCGGAACAAGCGTACACGTGCATACCATTACCGCCCTGTTCCCCTACGATCTGGAGCCGCATTCTGTGCCTATGGTGTTCCACTGCTAAGCACGAGGTTCCAGGATTGAATCCCGGCCACGGCCGCCACATTTCAATTGCGGCCTGTGTACCTGTGCACCTAGGATTAGGTGCACGTTAAAGAACCCTAGGTGGTCAAAATTTCCGGAGCCCCCCACTACGGCGTACCTCATAATCAGATCGTGCTTTTGGAGCGTGAACATCATATTTTAATAATATATAGTATTTTGTACCGATTCGGCTTCGGAAGAATTCAATTTGGCAGTGGTGTGACATTTGCACGGTTCGCTGACTTAATGAAAGCGAGAGGAAAGAGAGAGGCCAATCGCTGCGCAGATTTTTTTCTGGAAGTGAACATCACAAACCAAGTGAAAATATAGCAAATTAGGAACGCGTCTTTGTTAGAACAACTATTACTACAAATGATTTGTTGATGCTATTGATGAGGTTTATGTCCTTCATTATGAAACGTGTGTGACATAGTGGCAGTGAGTGATTTAGTGGATTTTGTTTGCTGCCGTTGACCCATTTATGCCGCTAGGTGGTACGTCGTACGTTAACATGGCGTGCAGAAACTCCACTGGAGTTGTTTAAGTATGCGTAAGCAAACCCCAATTTTAAGTTTACCTACCCCCAAGTCTCGACTTGGCCCACATCCAAATTTAGGCTGGGCCACCCCCAAATTTAAGTTGACCCACCCCCAAAATTAAGTTGACCCACTCTAGAATTTCGCTTGGCCCTACCCCAGATATCAAATCGGCCCACGTCCAAATTTCAAGTATGCCCACCCTCAAATTTCAAGTTGGCCCAACCCCAAATTGTAGAATAGCCAATTCCCGAATTTCAGTTGGCCTACTCTTACTATAAGCTTCCCCATGCAATTTTACACTGAACGCCCGATCCCGCGTGCATGCTCGGCACATGGCGCCTTCGGATCTCACCGAAGCACCGAAGCACCACTTGATTGACACGCATGATTGACATGTGCGGGACGACCACATAACATGCGTGCTCATCCCCAGTCGATAGCGTCACCATTCGCTGCTCCAAAAGCGAATTCTTCGGAAACTGAATCGTTACAGAATGCGGCTTCGGCTGTCGGAAGTGCAACTGGGGTGTTCCGTAACGCATTTCCAAGCAAAAAAAAATTTGCTCGGCAAAAGATCGTGCCGACGCCCATGGCCACTTAAAAGGACGAAGGCCCGATCTCGGGCATGTGGGTCGGGCTGGGTTTGGTTTTTGCACGTGGCCAATCTGTTTGCCGACGACCCGGAAGTGGTCGGCAGTCGGCATTGGGCCGACGTCATGGCTGCCGATTACTCTATTGTGGCCGCCTTTGGCTGCCGCACGGGCCGGCGACTTCCGCACTACGGCCACAGTGTGGCTTGTCCACGGCCAGCGTTCTTTTGCCATCATTTATATCTAGGCTTTTCTTTTTTTTTCACTCGCATGCACTAAGTGCTTTTTTCTTATGTCGATTTATAAGGCTCCTGCCGCAGATACCAAATATTCCGCTTCTTCAACTGGTTTACCCTAATTCGTGAGCAATACATTTTGGATAAGTAGTGAGTGCACAAGCATTTATTTGAAAAATCATGTCAATTATCTATTTAACTAGTGGCTCTAGGACAAATGTTCTAATGGGAGAATTAGGGCCTATCGACATGCAGGACCTATTCCATCGGAACCAGCTCTGTAACTATAGCACACGTTTCTAGATATAGGAAGTCAAAGTCAGCAAAATGAATTGGTGTCCTAATTACTTCCCCCGAGCATTGCATATATTCACAGTACAGCAAGAATTATTACGCCAATTCATTTTCGACGGTAACTTTAATGCATATTGGTCCAATTAACTAATACTTTACTACTACTTTTTTAGAGGCTAATGTCTGCTTGTTATTATAGTATTCGGGCAGCTGAAGAAGCGGAATGCTGTTATATATGCGAAAGGAATAAAAAAATATTGTTTGACCTGAAAAAAATAACACCTTTTATAATTCACTATGTATTGCATGCACGCGTTTGTTAAGCGCTCTAGAAAGGAAGTGCTTTGAAGAGGAATTATCACACGAGTTGATTTCTCTTGAGTTTATTGAATATATTTTAACAGAAAACAATAAAATTGTGAAAAAAGTTGAATCTGAAGAAATTAATGAATGTGTGAATAAAAAACCACTAGGTGATCTTAAATTGAGATCTTCTAGAATATTGCACTAAATAATTAAATAAATGTAAATTATTAAAAAATTAGAAGACATTGTTATAAGTAAAATAATGCAGCAGAGTAACACATTTCAGGTATCTGCCAAGGAAGAAAAAATTATGTGGCATTATATGACGGCACAAATAAAATTGCACATTTAGGACCACAACGAATAAAATAAAAGAAAAAAGAGAATACTAATTTCTTTGGCTTCGGTTTCTTCTCTCACTGCGGCGTCCATCCCGGTCACTTGCCCCGGTTAACTATTTATTGACAATTTTTTCCAACGCTGCTCAATGATGTATCTGGAAATGTGTTTCATACAGAGGATGTAACACAAATGTAAACAAGCCAAATTGTGCACTTCTACTTAAAACGAGAGTAAACTACGAATTTACGAGTTATGCATACTAGAGGCTATTCAAACTTGTCACAGAAAGTTTCAACATAATATTTGGGGTTTTACGTGCCAAAACCACTTTCTGATTATGAGGCACGCCGTAGTGGAGGACTCCGGAAATTTTGACCACCTGGGGTTCTTTAACGTGCACCTAAATCTAAGCACACGGGTGTTTTCGCATTGCGCCCCCATCGAAATGCGGCCGCCGTGGCCGGGATTCGATCCCGCGACCTCGTGCTCAGCAGCCCAACACCATAGCCACTGAGCAACCACGGCGGGTAGAAAGTTTCAACACTTATATGACAAAAACAGCATTTTTTTCAATAACTTATGTGGGCATGTATTATTACCATGCATTCTCCTTACTATGTATAACACACATTGTTAAATAGGTACATTTAACAGGCTCTTGTACTATTGGTTTGTTTACTCAATATGGGTACTTGTGCTGGTGTCAGTAGAATGTTTGCAAAATCATTCTCTGACACTGCATATACCATTAGGTTCTAAGTTGGACGTTTAAGTAATGAGTTACTTGGAAAGAATGGCAGTCACAAGCACGTCGTTTCTGCAGCAGAGTAGATCAAAATTTCTTACTTAGTATTATATTCAGTATGTTTTGAAGTTTCTAATAGGACTCCTTTCTTCCCATCGAGCCTTTCCAGCTTCACTGGACTGCAGCCCTTTTTCTGATCAAATGCTTAAGTAAGGTGCACGCAGAATCGTGCTTGTACGTTCCTCCGAATCTGGAGAAGTGCTCCATCTCCACAAATTATTAAACAGTTGTTAGAAATCGGTACACTGAGAATGCGAAATTTGGTTAGTCGGTTTGTGAATGCAATATATGGTGGCCAGTGCAAAGAAGACAAGAAAGACAAAATGTGTGTTGTGCATGTCTTTTGTCATAGAAGAGCACATGTACATTCAACTGATTCTTCAACAGTACCGCGCGAGTATCATCTGACAGGCTGGTCAGCGCCGTCAAACGATGCGAAGCGACGAGATCAGGAACAGAAACGCATGCTCACAAAGTTCACTCGAAGCACAAGTTTCGTCTGCTAGGCTCTTATCACAGGCAAGAAATCGCCCCTGTTGCGATTAGCTTGGTGGAAGCTTCCCTGCTTATCGGAGACATAAAGTGTGCCTGAACCCAGACACATCTTTTTATATTTTTTCATTGATAATAAACGTTTTGTTTATTTTCCTGTATATACGCACTACAGCAGCACACACTAAAAGAAGAGAAAAAAGCATGTAAGCCAGTAGCACACGCTTCTTCTATCTACATAAAGCCATGAAGCTTGCGCTGCATTAATCGTGCCAGGGGCTGTGTCGTGCTGGTAAGTAAAGCCTAGCAGTCGAAACTTGTACTGCGAGTAAACTTGGTGCGCATGCACTATTCTTGCCAATCTTGTTACTTCGCGCCATAAGAAAACGCTGGCCGGTGGCCTCTAGATACTCGAGCGCTGCTCCTAAAGAATATCAGCCGACTGGATCTTATTTTTCGATGTTCACTAATCATTGGTTACCTTATAAATTGAATGACTTGATAAAAGAGCCTGACCACCACATTAAATGTGGTTCATGCAGCTGCGTGTATAGTTCTGATCAATCAGTTAAATTCATTTTGGTGTGGCGCATTTCAAATAATAAGAACATACTGACAGCTATGTGCTCTGCACAGTAAAATTTACAAAAGCCTTGAAAAGTAGAACGTATATTACTCACAAGCTTCTCATAATTTTCTGGAGGCTAAGTATTCTACCAGTAGCAGCATTGTTCAGCGTGTTCAACTGGCAGTCTCGGGCAATCCTGTGGAAGCATTGGCGCTCTCGCTGGCTTTTTGGCCAATAGCCTTCGTGCCCCCCGTCCCATTTCGTTCAAAATCCTAGCTTGGTTCCAAAAACTTGGTTCTGGAATGCTGCAAGTATAGTAGGTTGGTCATACATAAAATGTGCATTAATCAATGAATTTTTTTTCTGTATTGGCATCTGAAGATATTCTTTCTTTTTTTTGCACAATACCATTATTACCAAAAAACTGTGCAGCCAGGTTAGTTAACTGCTCTTGCAGTGGCCCTGCTCTGACATCTGAAATAAAAACACCTACTATGTAGGTTTCAGAAATTAAACATGTATACCATTGCTTGGGTGCTGAATATTGGCCTAACTATTTTGGTCTATCAACAATGCTTTAAGCATAGCACTTAGACGCAGGTTTCTAAAAATACATGACTGTTAAAGACAAACACTAATGTAAGAACCAAAATTATGCCATACTACTGCAGAATAACGTGTCGATAGTCACCAGAATGAATAAGCTGTAAGAATTGCGAGCACACGTGTGCCCATCGCTCAACTTTTGTTACACGAAACTGTGGACTTGATACTCGAGGCTGCTGTAGCACATGAGGTCTTCTAGTTTCTGCATTTAGTAGAGAAAACTTATTATAGAGCCAAAGTATGTGAAGCCCATGTACCATATCACTAGATGCAGAGTGTCTCTACCAAGGTTCATGTCTTGTATTGGCGGTGGAAGATGCACACAGAACTGCAAAATAAGAGATAGATAGCCAAGTTGGCGCAAATTGCCTGAGTGAGTGCATAACGAAAACGAAGAGATATGTGAAACTGCAGAAATTTATGCGTGAGCAAATTTGATTAGAAGGGTGCGCAATAAAGCTCCCTTGCTAGACCATTTCCCAGACCAATGTGTGTATACTATCCATTCGACATCAACACTGCCAAAACTCTACTAGGAGTATGCAGTACTGTCTGGTGGCTTTTGGGAAACTCGGTAAGGTGTTGCACGAGAATTGCTGTTCCTCTATGCTGGCCCAGTTTCCCTCAAGGGAATTCTCTCTCCCGCGCTATAAGAGCACTTTATCTGCTTGCATGTTGCAGTCGCTATGCTTTGTTGCCCATAGATGGTGGGATGTCTGGATTATGTAAACCAGCTGCTTCGGTCGTCTGTGCAACAATTCAGCTCTCTCTATGGCAAGGAGTCACTTGTGTACAATGGTTACTGCTTGACTCATCTGGTGGAGGACTGTCACAGGTTGGGCTGCTTGGGTAACTTCAGCTGTTTCCCCTTTGAAAATTACGTAAAGAACTTGAAACTATGGGTAAAATCTGGAAACAAGCCACTTCAGCAAATATACAGCAAGGCCAGTGAAAAACTAGCTTGCTCGCTATCAACCTTGTCTACGAGCTATGATAGGCAGAATTACGGTATCATGCACTCAACATGTCATGTTACTGGCCCTGCTATTTCATATGCGCACTGCAGGCAGTTTCGTAAGGCAATGTGGAACAGTAGCCTACTAACCTCAAGCAGGCCAGACACCAGCGTTTTGCTGACAAAGAATTGTACCGTGCTCATACATAACTTTCTCGAGTCACAATCCAGTATTTTAATACTAGGAAAACAGCGCAAAATTATTGGCGACCTGTATACCAAACCTTGCTGCTCAACTGTGCTCTCAATATGTCTTGTCTCATTGTGTGGCAGCTCTTTTGGTGTATTTTCATACACGGATAGCGTTTCTAAATGGCAGCTGCTGCTATACAAAGCTAGGTAAGTTTTCATGCCGCTTTTCAATCTTCTGTGAACAGTCCTTAGTGCATGATTTTTCTGGATTAGTTGAGTTTCTTTCAGTTTAGTTCTAGGTTAGTTTTGTTTGGCTAACCTTTAGGCCTAATAAAATTTTCAAGAAGTGTAGTGTGCTTTTGTTTGCAGGAACATTGACAATGCAGTAAGCTTTAGTAGAATAGAGCCCTAACATGAGATGCTTACATGAACCAATAAGAAAACATTTAGGAAATAAAGTGCCTCATTTTTTGTACTACTTTTACTCTTCGGAACCAAATGGGCTGTGCATGTGGGGGACCAGTTAAAGAACAACCCTGCATAGATGCCATTGCTTCAAGGTTCAAGCAATTTGAATACATCTGTAAGTTTTGACATCTGTCATCATAAAGGCTTGGAGAAGCTTGTATGAGCAAAGAATACCTAACAAACATTTGTGGTGCAAATTAGACGAGGACATTGAATGCATTAGACAGGAAATGTCATGCCATGTCCTGTCAAATGTTCTATGTCCTCGCTTAGTTTGTACATTAAAGTGCTTTTGAATGACTCAAACCAATACTCAGTTTAAAGTGTACATAGTTTACATTTGCTTTTCTTAATTGACGATTTCTTGGAGGCAGGAGTAAACAATCCTTTGTCGCAACCTGCAACAAGTTACCATGATGCCTATTCCGAAGGACAAAGTAAGCCATCAGTTCACATATTTTATGCAGTGGTGGCTGAAGTGACCTGTTCTGCCGTTACAGTGGTTCCTGTGGCGCAAGGGCCTACAATGAATTGATGCAATCCAACAGCACCATTAGGTAGGTGGGGGTTTTGTGTGCTATGTACTTAGTAAGTACAACCACTAGCAAAAATAGCAATACAATTTTATATTAGTCCAAGAGGGAGTCCTATGATTTTGTTAGTGCACGCACAACAGGTTCTATATGGATTCTCTCGCTGCTAATAAGGTCCAATAGGTCCCAGCTATTTGGCACCTATAAGATTAATAAAATATTTATTAGTGCCATGATAGGCATCAGTTACTTGTAACTTGCAGGAAAAATACCTTCGTGCTTGCAGATGTATCTGGGAACGTGGCACAGGCTGCCGATCTTTACTTCGGTCCAAATGTGAGGCCAGCTAATAAGATAATTACTTCATTCCTATATATACCCTGCCTTACAGACCGCAGTATGTAATCCTTTGTGCAGGGCAGTGTATGCCTACATTGCTACAAAATGCTACTAGGGATGCTTCAGAGTATAGATCCTGTCCATTTCTCTATCTATATTTTTTCTATCAGCATTTCATTTTGAAGCAGGTCTTCAGGGATCCCCTGCAAATCATTCAGGAGATATCCAGTATAGTCAAGCGAAATCGTGCTCCCACCATGACCATGTAGAAAACACTGGTGAGCGATGAGCTGGCATTTTTGACATATAAATCATATTGACAATTTGTGCAGGAATGTCCTTTAGCTTGCTGAAAGACACTGCACCCAATTGCAAAACCACACAGTGTGAAGGGGTACATCAAGCTCTTCATACCAAGCACGTCCATTTTGTAGATAGCCAAACTACATATGATGTTATGTATAGCATCTGACACACAATTTTAATACAGCTGCAGCTACACCACGCGCACGAATACCTGTAAGCCGAATTCTAGAGTACCACCAGTCCATTGAATAAATGCCAAATGGTAAGAAGCAAAGGGGCTTAATAATGCGCACCCTTCTAATCAAATGTGCTTATGCATAAATTTCTGCAGTTTTACATATCGCTTCGTTATGCACTCACTCTGGTGATTCACGTCAAGTTGGCAATTTTTTTTTGTAGTTCTGCGTGCATGTCCTCCAGGCCATAGACGACATGAACCTTGGCAGAGACACTCTGCATCTAGGGGTACGGTACATTGGCTTCACATACTTTGGCTCTATATTAAGTTTTCTCTACTAAATGCAGAAACTAGAAGACCTATTCTGCCACAGCCGCCTCGAGTATGAAGTCAACAGTTTCGTTTGCCAAAGGCTGAGTGATGGGCTCATATGTGCTTGCAATTCATACAGCTTATTCATTCTGGAGACCACCGACCCGTTATTCTGCAGTAGTATGGCATAATTTTAGTTTTTACTTTAGTGTTGGTATTTAACACTCATGTATTTGTAGAAACCTGCTTCTAAGTTCTGTGTTTAGAAGGTTGTTGAGAGACCAAAGTAGCTTCTCCAATATTCCGCACCCAATCAATAGCCGTACATGTGAATGCAATATATGGTGACTACTTCTTAAGACGACGTCTTAAGCACGCGCATGCAGCCTTTCTGGCAACACGCGTCCTAAGCACGCACATGCGGCTTCTGGCAGCGTGCACATACGGCATTTCTGGCAAGACCACGTCCTAAGAATGCGCATGCGGCCTTTATGGCAAGACGACGTGCTAAGCACGCGCATGGGGCATTTCTAGCTAGACGACGTCCTAAGCTCACGGACGCGGTCTTTCTGACAAGCGCGCGTCCTAAGCATGCGTATGCCGCTTTTAGCAGCGAGCGCACTCATCATGTCTGGCAATACCACGTCTTAAGCACGCGCACGCGGCTTTTCTGGCAAGACCACGTGCTAAGCACGCGCACGCGGCATTTCTGACAACATCACGTCCTAAACAAGCGTATGCTGCTTTTGGCAGCGCGCGCAATCGGCAATTCTGGCAAGAACACGTGCTAAGCACGCGGACGGGACATTTTTAGCAAGACGACGTCCTATGCTCGCGTACGCGGCCTTTCTGACAAGAACACGACCTAAGCATGCGAATGCGGCATTTCTGTCAGGACCACGTCCTAAGCCCGCGCATGCGGCCTTTCTAGCAAGACCAAGTCCTAAGGACGCGTACGCAGCCTTTCTGGCAAGACCACGACGTAAGCACGCGTATGCAGCCTTTCTAGCAAGAACACGGTCTAAACACTTTGCACGCGGCCTTTCTGGCAAGACCACCACCTAAGCACCCGCATACAGCATTTCTTGCAATGCCACGTCTTAAGCGCGCGCAACCGGCATTTCTAACAAGACCACGTCCTAAGCGAGCGCACGCGGCCTTTCTTGCACGATCCGTGTCCTAAGCACGCGCAAGCGGCACTTCTGCAAAGACCACGTCGTGAGCACGCACATGAGGCCTTTCTAGCAAGACCACGTCTTAAGTGCGCTGCCGCAGCCTTTCTGACAAGAACATGTGTTAAGTACGCGCACGCGGAATTTCTCGAGAACCACGTTCTAAGCAAGTGCACGCGGCCTTACTGGCTAGACCACGTCCTAATCACGTCCACGCGGCATTTCTGACAAGATCACGTCCTAAGCACGCGCGTGCAGCCTTTCTGGCAAGACACGTTCTAAACGCGCGCACGCGGCATTTCTGGCAAGACCACGACCTAAGCATGCGCATGTGGCATTTGTGGCAAGACCACGTCCTAAGCCCGCGCATGCTCCCTTTCTGGTAAGACCACGTCCTAAGCACGCGTACGCGGACTTTCTGGCAAGACCACGTCATAGGCACACGCATGCGGCATTTCTAGCAAGACCATGTCTGAAGCATGCGCATGCGACCTTTCTGGCAAGGCCATGTCCTTAGCACGTTCACGCGGCATTTCTGGCAAGACCACGTCCTAAGCCCGCGCATGCGGCTATAGGAAGCGCCCGCGCGCGGCCTTTCTGGCAATATCACGCCCTAAGCACGCACATGGCATTTCTGGCAAGACTATTTCCTAAGCACGCGCATGCGGCCTTTCTGACAAGACCACGTCCTAAGCACGCATGAACCCTTTCTGCAATGACCACATCTTAAGCAGGCGCATGCGCCATTTCTGGCAAGACCATGCCCTAAGCACGCTCATGCGTCCTTTCGTGCAAGACCATACCCTAGGCACGGGCAAGTGGCATTTCTGACAAGACCACGTCATAAGCACGCACGCGCGGCCTTTCTGACAAGACCATGCCCTAAGCACGCCCATGCGGCTTTTCTGGCAAGACCTTGTCATAAGCACGCGTACGCGGCAATTATGACACGACCACGCCCTAGGCACGCGCACGCGGCATTTCTAACATGACCAGGTCCTAAGCGTGCGCACACGGCCTTTCTGACAAGGCAATGTGCTAAGCACACGCACGCGACCTTTCTGGCTAGACCACGTTCTAAGCACGAACAGGCGGCCTTTTTGGCAAGACCACGTCGTAAGCACGCGCATACGGCCTTTCTGCCAAGACCATGCCCTCAGCTTCCGCATGCAGAATTTCTGGCAACACGAGGTCCTAAGAACACGCTCGCAGCATTTCTGGCAAGACCACGTTCTAAGCACGCGCACGTGGCCTTTCTGGCAAGACCACGTACTAAGAACGCGCACAGGGCTTCTTAATTAAGGCCACGTCCTAAGATCGCGCACGTAACCTTTCTGACAAGAAGACGTCCTAAGCATGCGCATGCGGCTTTTGGCCGCACGCGCACACTGCATTTCTGGCAATACCACGTCCTAAGCAGGCACGCGCAGCGTTTCTGGCAAGACGGCTGCGTAAGAACGCGCACGCGGTGTTCCTGGCAAGACAGTGTCCTAAGCACGCCAAGTGGCCTTTCTGGCGACACCATGTCCTAAGCACGCCCATGCGGCTTTTGGGAACGCGCGCACGCGGCATTTCTGACAAGACCACGTCCTAAGCACGCGCAGGCGGCCTTTCTGACAATAACATGTCCTAAGCACACACACGTTGCATTTCTGGCAAGACCACCTTCTAAGCACGCGCACGCGGCCTTTCTGGCTAGACCAAGTCGTGCGAACGGGCATGCGGCATTTCAGGCAAGACCACGTCCGAAGCACGTGCATGCGGCCTTTCTGGCAAGACCATGTCCTAAGCACGCGCGTGCTGCCTCTCTGGAAAGACGATGTCGTAAGCATGTGCACGCGGCATTTCTTGCAAGACCATGCCCGAAGTACGCGCATGCGCTGTTTCTGGAAAGACACGCCCTAAATACGCGCACGCGGCATTTCAGACAAGACCACGTCCTAAGCACGCGCAGGCGGCCTTTCTGACAATAACATGTCTTAAGCACACACACACGGCATTTCTCGCAAGACCGTCTTCTAAGCACGCGCACGTGGCCTTTCTGGCTAGACCATGTCTTAACAACGCGCATGCAGCATTTCTTTTTCCTAGATGATGTCACCCTCCTTTTAACAAGAAAGGAGCACCTTCGGCGCCGCACACGTGCTCTCATACCTCCATGCGCGGTAAACCTCCCCCGCGGTCTTACCCGTGTAGAGGAGGTTGCGCTTCGGAGGATCCGGGTCGGGGTTGCCCTCACTCCTGCCGTGACTAGGAAGTGGCCGCACTTTCGCCCGTTATATCCTCGTCCTGAGTGTCCACTCTTCAAGTCGAGAAATGCTTAAGCCGGCATCCACCACCTGCTGTGGGTTTGCCCTGCATTGAAACCGACGAGGCTCCGGCACCCCGCAGCAGCGGGACTGTCGCCGCATAATCCGAGCGATTACACTGCTTGGACGCAGGGACCGCATTATCGATCCCTCGTGGACTTCATTAGGTCAGCGAATCTATTTTCATTCATTTATACATCCTTATTCACACCCATCCCATACCCCTGTATGCACCGAGGCATTTACCGTCGCATTAAAAAAAAAAGATGTCCTAAGCTCGCGCATGCGGCCTTTCTGGCAAGATCGTGTCCTAAGCAGCCGCATGCAGCATTTCGGAGAATATCATGTCCTAAGCACGCGGACGCGGCATTTCTGACAATACCATGCCTGAAGAACGTGCATGCGGCCTTTCTGGCAAGACGATGCCCTAAGCACGCGCATGCGGCATTTATGAAGAGACCATGTCCTAGGCACGCGCACGCGGCATTTCTAACACGAACACGTCCTAAGCACGCGCACGCGGCCTTTCTGGCAAGATCGTGTCCTAAGCACGCGCACGCGCCATTTCAGGTAAGACCACATTCAAAGCACGCGCATGCGGCCTTTCTGTCAAGACCGCCTCCTATGCACGCGCATGGGGTCTTTCTGGCAAGACCACGTTCTAAGTGCGTGCTTGCGGCTTTTGAGAGCGCGCGCACGGGGCCTTTCCTGCAAGACCACGACATAAGCATCCGTATGCGGCATTTCTGGCAAGACCACATCCTAAGCCCGCGCATGCTGCCTTTCTGGAAAGACCACGTCGGAAGCACGCGTACGAGGCCTTTCTGGCAAGGCCATGACCTAAGCACGCGCATGCGGCCTTTCTAGCAAGACCGCGTCATAAGCACGCGCATGCGGCATTTCTGGCAAGACCATGTTTTAAGCACGCGCATGCGACCATTCTGGCAAGATCATGTCCTTAGCACGCTCACGCGGCATTTATGACAAGACCACGTCCTAAGCACGAGCATGCGGCCTTTTTGGCAACACCGCCTTCTAAGCACGCGAACACGGCCTTTCTGGGAGGACCACGACTTAACCCTTTGTGAGGTGCTACTTTTTCCTTGAAATTTCGTTGATAAAATCTGAAGAATAACATTCAGCAGGGCAAAAGAAAATGCTTGACACGTTTTTCAAGAAACATGGTGCAGCAGTTCTCGAAAGAAAAGTAGTACATATATGTACCACTGACTTTACTAGAAGAAATGAAATGTGGTACACATTTGTACCGCTGTCCGCAGGCGGTTTAAAATGAAAAGACAATGTGTAACAGGAACGATATTTACAAAGGCAATGCTGATGTTCACTTCTGGAATGGCTAAAAACATTCGACACATAGCGGAACTCGGCATTTGCTGCACAGAAAGCTCGTTCGAACTTGCTGCTGTGTCGTGGAGCCCCACCTACACCTCTGTCGACAGGCCGACTGCTACGGGTGACGATCTCGGCTGAGAAGTCTGATGTCGTCAGGAACTCCTACCATATGCTTGCCGTCGCCTTCTTGCTTTTACGGGCAACAATCCTTTGCTATTACCTCCGCTTTCAGAAAGAATGCAAATGCACGGCCTGTGCGATTTGACCGGTGCGATAGCCGTCAACTTAGGCCTAACAACCCCAGCCAAAAGCGAGCCCAGAACAGACAATTCAAAACGGTGAACAATTAGCGCACCCTCAATGTATGCATATGGTTGCAGATGAATCACTAGGCTCCATTTAGTAAACGGGTAAAAGGAGGCACTTAGTAGGCATGTTGAAGCAGCGTTTTGAGTGAGTTTTTCCCACGCCACAGCAGCACGTACTGAACCGCAATGAAGACATTTGCAAAAACTAAGTTACTCTTCGCGCCACATGGCGGCATAAGATAAAAACACCCATAAAGCGTTCTAAATGCCTTGGCAGATGGCAGCAATAGTAAAATTGGCTCCAATTTGAACAGTTGTTTCATTACGGGCATTTGAAACGTGCCCAAAAAGTGGTACATATTTGTACCACTGTACCACAAAGGGTTAAGCATCCGCATGCAGGATTACCTGCAAGAACTCGTCTTAAGCACGCGCATGCGGCTATAGGCAGCGCGCGCACGCGGCCTTCCTGGCAAGACCACACCCTAACCACGCACATGGCATTCCAGCCAAGATCACGTTAAGCACGCATGCGCCCTTTCTGCGAAGACCACATCCTAAGCTCGCGCAATGCGGAATTTCTGGCAAGACTATACCCTCAGCAAGCGCATGCGGCCTTTCGGGCAAGACCATATCCTAGGCACGCGCACGTGGCATTTCTCCCAAGACCACGTCATATGTACGCGCACGCGGCCTTTCTGCCAAGACCATGTCCTAAGCGTGCGCATGCAGCTTTTCTCGCAAGACCATTTCCTAAGCAACCGCGCGCGGCATTTAGGACACGACCAAGCCCTAGGCACGCGCACGCGGCATTTCTAACAACACCACGTCCTAAGCGCGCGCACGCGGCCTTTCTTGCAAGACCGTGTCCTAATCACACGCACGCGCCACTTTCGGCAAGTCCACGTTATAAGCACGCGCACGCGGCCCTTCTGGCAAGACCACGTCCTAAGCACGCGCATGCGGTGTTTCTGGTAAGACCATAGTCTAAGCTCGCGCAGGTGGTGTTTCCGGGAATACCACTACCTAAGCACCCGCATGCAGCATTTCTTGCAAGGCCACGTGTTAAGCGCGCGCATGCGGCATTTCAGGCATGACCACGTCCTAGGCACGCGCACGGCGTCTTTCTGGTAATACTACGACCTTTGCACCTGCATGCAGCATTTCGGAAAAAACCCCGTCTTAAGCACGGGCATGCGGCCTTTCCAGCAAGACAATGTCCTAAGCACGCGCATGTGGCATTTCTGGCAAGACCATATCCTAAGCACCCGTATGCAGCCTTTCTGGGAAGGCCACGTCGTAAGCACGTGCATGTGGCATTTCTTGCAAGAGCACGTCCTAGACAAGCGCATGCGACCTTGCGGGCAAGGCCAGGTCCTAAGCACGCGCACGCGGTCTTTCTGACAATACCACGACATAAGCACCTCCATGCAGCATATCTGGCAAGACCACGTCCTAAGCACGCGCATGCGCCCTTTATGGCAAGACCACGTCGTAAGCACACGCATGCGGCCTTTCTGAAAAGACCATGTCCTAGGCACGCGCAAGCGGCATTTCTGGCTAGAACCTGTCATAGGCACGCCCATGCGGCATTTCTGGTAAGACAATGTCCTGAGCACGCGCATGCGGCCTTTCTGGCAAGGCCATGTCTTAACCAAGCGCACGCGGCATTTGTGGCACGACCACGTCCTAGGCACGCGCACGCGGCATCTCTGAAAAGACCACGACTTATGCACCTGCGTGCAGTATTTCTGGAAAGACCACGTCCTAAGCACGTGCATGCGGCCTTTCTGGCAAGACCACGTCCTAAGCACGCATTCGGCATTTCTGGCAAGAGCACGTCCTAAGCACCAGCATGCAGAATTTCTGGCAAGACCGCGTTTTAACCACGCGCAAGCGGCATTTCTTGTACGACTACGTCCTAGTCACGCGCACACGGCCTTTCTGACAAGACCATGACCTATGCACCTGCATACAGCATTTCTGGCAAGACCACGTTTTAACCACGTTCACGGGGGATTTCCGGTACGACCACGTCCTAGGCACGCGCACGCTGCCTTTCTGACAAGACCATGACTTATGCACCTGCATACAGCATTTCTGGCAAGACCACGTCCTAAGCACGCACATGCGGCCTTTCTGCAAAGACCACGTTTTAAGCACGCGCACGCGGCATTTCTGGCACGAGCACGTCCTAGGGACGCGCACACGGCCTTTCTGACAAGACCATGACCTATGCACCTGCATGCAGCATTTCTGGCAAGACCACGTCCTAAGCACGCACATGCGGCCTTTCTGACGAGACCACGTCCTAAGCACACATGCGGTCTTTCTGCAAAGACCACGTCCTAAGCACGGGCATGCGGCATTTCTGGCAAGAGCACGTCCTAAGAAAGCGCATGCGGCCTTTCGGGCAAGACCATGTCCTAAGCACGTGCACGCGGCTTTTCTGTCAATACTACAACCTTTGAACCTGCATGCAGCATTTTGGGAAAGACCCCGTTTTGGGCACGGGCATGCGGAGTTTCTGGCAAGACCATGTCGTAAGCACGCGCATGCAGTTTTTCTGGCAAGACCATGTCTTAATAACGCGCACGCGGCTTTTCTGGCTAGACCACGTCCTCAGGACGCGCGCGCGGCCTTTCAGGCAAGACACGACCTACGCACCTGCAAGCAGCATTTCTGGAAAGACCACTTCTTAAGCACGGGCACGCGGTATTTCTGGCAAGACCAGGCCCTAAGAACGCACATGTGGCCTTTTTGGCAAGACCACATCTTAAGCATGCGCATGCAGGCTTTCTCGCATGACCATGTTCTAATCACGCGCATGCGGGCTGTCTGGCAAGACCATGTCCTAAGCACGCGCACGTGGCATTTCTGGTAAGATCATGTCCTGAGCACGCGCATGCAGAATTTCTGGCAAGAGCGCGTCCTAAACACGCGCATTGGGCTTTTCTTCGCAAGATCATGTCCTAAGCACGCACATGCAGCCGTTTTGGCAAGACCATGTCATAAGGACGCGCACGCGGCATTTCTGGCACGACCATGTCCTAAGCACACGCATGCGGCCGTTCTGGCAAGACCATGTCCTAAGCACGCGCATGCGGCCTTTCGGGCAAGACCACGTCCTAAGGACGCGCACGCGGCCTTTCTGGCAAGACCATGACCTAAGCACCCGCATGCAGCGTTTCTGGCTAGACCAAGTCTTAAGCGCGCGCATGCGGCCTTTATAGAATCACCAAGTTGATAAATTAATATTTCTTGATGAAGAACGGATATCGCGGTTCGGTAAACGGCATCCATTGGATCATTTTAAGCGGAAAAATTGCATACGTCAGTTTATACCTTATGTGAATTTGTTACGTTGTGTACAAGGGTTCTGCGAAAGCTGTATTTCCATACCACAAATTTTTTTGCAGAGTCATGTGTAACATATACACTTTGTCCGCTTTAAAAAACTTGTTTTTGGGGTTTTACGCGCCAGAACCACGACCTGATTACGAGGCACGCAGGAGTGGGGAACTCTGGAATGTCCGCTTTAGATGTACTATCCGATGTAATTCACAGAATTGTAATACCTTTTTCCTTGCTGAGTTACAACGTTGTAAAATTGATAGTTTCGTTTTCTAAAAATGTTTGATTTTTGCCAATTTTTAATAAAATATTAACGAGCTAAATCGACAATTCGAAGCCAATACTCACTATATTTTAAGGTTTCTTTCAAATGCAACAAGCCTCACCAAATTTGGTGCAGTGGTAGCCGAGAAAAACGAATTCTCCTTTTACATGTAGTTAGATAGGAGCACTCGAGCTAAAGCTTCCTCTTAATACGCAGCGCACACAGAGCCTCGCTTTACTGAGCCTCAATATAAGCATCGCAAAAATCTGACGCGAGCGGGGAACACAATTACGCGCGTCGCCACGATTACAACGCAGTACATATATCGTGCGCAAGACAAATATACACAGGGTGTTTCAGCGAACACTTTCAATTTTTTTAAAGGTTGTCTGAGGCAGATAGCTGAATTCTAGGTTATGGGCCGGTCTTCTCTAACTGGCGTACACTACTTGCACGAAAAAAATCGACTATATATTAAGAATTCATTAATTACCGTTTTATCTAATTATATTATGACCCATTTTGCAATTTACAAATTCTAGCAGCGGACTTCGCAAGGCGGATCCACTTGGAACGAATTCTCAGGACGACACCTGTTTTGAGATATAATTTCCCGAACTTTGCGGAGAAACGTATCGGCATTCCAGTTACTTGTGTGCTTCACTGCATGAAAAAACGCATTGTTAACAAATTAACTGAAACGTCAGTGCATTTCTCCGCAAAGTACGGTAATTTATATCTCGAAACTGGTGTCATCTTGAAAATTCGTTCCAAGTGGATCCGTCTTGCGAACTCCAGGGCTAGAATTTGTTAATTGCAATATGGGCCATCATGAATTTAGTTAAAACCTAATTAGTGTACTTTAATACTTAATCGAGTTTGGGTCTCAATTTCTTGCGCAAGTATTGTGCGCCGCTTCGAGTAGACCACCTCATGAACAAGAATTGTGATATCTGCCACAGGCAAATTTTAAAGATTTTTGAAACACCCTGTACATTGTACGCGACCTACACATCGGTCTGTCGTGCATTCATGATGCATCCACGGTCTCTCAATGTGTTTGCCCGACCCTGCAGCTCGATGGCATGCGAACACTGTCGTTTAAAGTGCGGCTACAACGACCACGGCATCGAATTTAGGCTGCTCCCTGCATACGCGTGCGTCAAAGAACTGCTTTCAACAACAGAACACGCATAGTTTCGTTTTTAATTTCTATACATATATGAGCGAGAAGAAAGAAAACTATTTGCTCATAAGTTCCGATTTAACTTAGTTTAAAGTAGGTGACAGGCAGTTCAGCATGTAGGATAAAGAGATCGAAAACGCTGACGAGCTCTCGAAACAAAGAAACGCAGCTTCAACTGTACAAATCCAATTTTGTCTATTAATTAACTCGCAGAAAGATAGGTGCGAACGGCGTAAATAAGACGCACGAACTACATGTACATGTGGGGCCCCGTAGGAGGTGAAAATTAATCCACAGGTTGGAAGCACCGGAGAAAAAGAGCGCTGATCAATGCGCTGATCAAACAGCCATGAAAGAATGAAGTACCTACCACAGAACACCTTTATAAACTTACCTATACCTATATAAACTTACCTATATAAACTTATATAATCTGTACCATTCAACTTGCAACGGAAAAACGAGCAGCAGTGGTGCTGGGAACCAAAGTATACGACCGAGAGATGGCGCTAGCCAAATGAAAACTAATATCATCATCATTACATAATGAGCAATTTGGCCTCGGCGGCAGCGGCTGGTGGTGCCCGTCGCGCTCCTCGCTCGCTGATTTTGGACGTCTTGTTACCACTTTCGGGCGGTATTCGTCTGTGCGGTACTCTAACATGACTACAGATATGTTTTATTATGTCGCCGGGGAAACCAGAGGCCTCAAGTGGCAAAAAAAAACAGTTGAAACAAGTAAGTTTACATTGTTTATTGTCAGTGGTGAATGAAACAATACATGCTCAGTTTTCGTACAGCTCAGGTGGACTTAGAACCTACAGAAACACAGCCAGCCATCTATTTAATGGAACTAAAAACTAAAATTGAGCGAAGCTTACTCGTCATGTTTGACGTGCCGGTTGGGCAGGGAGACCGATACTTCAGACAACGATATCTACCCACCTACTTGTAGATGCGGCGTGTATGCTGCTTGACGTGCTTCATACTGTACGTATAGTGTCTGCGTTCGACGATTTTAGGTAGATTAAAAAAAGAAACAAAATGTGCTCTGCGAAGATGTACTGTCAGCAATATAAGTTCTAGCTGCAATGCCCAATTGTTTTGGTAACACATTGGTGAGAGGAACGTAGGATAAGGGGAAAGAAACCTTGTGCTAATTTTACAGCACATATTGTCTGGTCTTGATAATTATGCTGCACATTTAGTGTTCAGATGGGGCAGTAAAGGCTTTGACACAAATGGAGTACTCGTAGAAAAGCAAGGGACGTTATGGAGACAACAGTGTTTACACAAACATCTGCGAATATTGTGTGAATAAACAAGGAAACTAAATAAACATCTTTGGAAAACTCAAAAGGCAATTTACGGTTTCATGTTGGAAAAAAATTATCTCAGTTTGTGTATTCAAAAAAGGCAAGGAGGTTGCATGGGGAGGAACACTTCAATTGTGTAACATATTTGAGCAACGGAAGCCTCAGCCTGCATCGAAATTTTCAGCAAGCAAACATATTTGTGAGGGCCGTGAGGAAGACAAGTTTCCACGCTCAGGAGTCTCTTGCTCGTCCACTGTTGATTGACTGAATGTTGTTGACGGCCGCGTTAGCCGCTCTCAGTCTGCAGCCATGAATAAATTTCTTCATACTTGATAAGTTTTTGATGATGCATGATAATGCTATCACAAACTTAGCAGCTAATGACATTTAACATCAAGTTGGCAGCCGTCACTCAGTATAGAATACACATTACTATTTTTGTAGATGGACCTATGCAGATTTCCAGCTTAAACCTGGGGAAGACCGGCCATGCGCCATGTCCGATGACATGGAGCAGGCATCACGATGATGATGGGCGCGCATGACTGCAGCGCCCCGCATGATGCATGTATATAGTGATATATACTGACCACGGGCAACTGCAGACGTTAGAAAGAAACTATGGAAATCTGCCATTTTGGAAAGGGACAATAAGCAAAAGGTGTCTCTGGTTCATGATAAGCTTAAGATTGATGACCGTCTATATGCCTGGGATCACAGTCGCAACGAGCGTATTCTTTGCCAAGAACTCCGTGATAAGGGCCGCCATAGCAATCGCAAAGTGTTGGGGGAAGCTTGCAATGACAAGGAGGGCATGCCTTCCTGCAGTTCAAATACAGCATAGCTCAGAATCGTTTCGTTCAATGCCCGCAGTATTCTTAACAAGGTTACTGAATTAGAATGTCTGTTGCTATCTGAGCGACCGCATGTCGTTTGCATTACGGAAACATGGCTCAACAGTGCTATTTCTTGCGACTGCATTATCCCACCTGGCTACACAATGTTCAGGTGGGATCGGGACTCTCGTGGTGGTGGTGTGGCCATTATTGTTAAATCATCGCTGACAGCCTGTACGGTTACGTGTGACATGTCGGAATCGGTGTGGTGTAAAATCATTTTCTCTGGCATGTCGTACCTCATAGGAGTCGTTTATAGGCCGCCAACTACTTCACCTGATTTTCTAGATATGTTAAATACGTTTCTTTGCTCACATGTAAACAGGAACACCAGGCTAATAATGACTGGTGATTTTAACTTGCCACATATCGATTGAGAACTTATTTTGCCTGGAAATACAGAAATTTCTAGTACCGGAAAATTATTGGATATCACATTTTTTCATAACTTAAGGCAAATAGTGAAGGAAAACACACGTATAACGTCCCAATCGCAGTCATCGCTTGACTTGGTGTTCCTTTCCCATAAAGTAGGCGATTATGAAATGGCAGTCACCGATGGTATATCCGATCACAAAATCATTTTGCTGAATGTGCTTTCTTGTACACCACCACCTACAAAACCTACTGTGCGTGTTGAAATCAAAGACTATGCTAAGGCCGATGATACGTCTATTCTAGATTATTTAGAAAAGTGTTTCAACGAATTTGAAAATGTCTCCGAGGTCGAAACAGTTGAAGATTTGTGGCAGCGCTTTCAGGCTATTATTAAAGTCTGCATAGATCAGTTTGTTCCGACCCGACTCAAGAAAACGAAGCGGAGTAACCCATGGATAACTAGGGATATTGTTCACGCGAAACGGAAATTAAAAAGGCTGCGCAAGGGAAAAGCAGATCCTAGGGAAATACACGCAGTACGTCAGAGAATAAAGACTTTGTTACTCAGTTCGAAGCAAACATTTTTTAATCGCAATCTAAGTGATTTTCTTAAGACTTCCCCAGAAAAATTTTGGCGTTATTTAGACCGCAGAAAGGAAGAAATAAAGCAAATGACGGTAGGAAATGTTCTAGTAGAAGAAAAAGGTGTTATCGCTGATGGATTAAACAAATATTTCCAATCAGTATTCACGCGCAGTGATCGACCATTTCCAGTAGATGATGGGGCATCTTTCAGCGAAAGTTCCATGGACGCTATCAACTTTACTCAGAGGGGCGTATTCCAGCAGTTGCTACAGTTAGATGACAAGAAGGCTTCTGGGCCAGACGGAATACCTTCTGGCTTTTTGAAAAGGTATGCTGAGTGGATATCATTTTATTTGGTAATTATTTTTCAGAAATCACTAAGCACCCATTCCGTGCCACAGGACTGCCGTTGTGCTGTAGTTATCCCCATATTTAAAAGTGGCAATCGTACTCTAATGAATAACTACCGTCCTGTATCCCTTACGTCAGTTTGCTCCAAGGTTATGGAACACGTCATAGCAAAGCATATAATTATCTTCCTAGAATCAAATGGCCTCCTTTGCGCATGCCAGCATGGGTTCCGACGGGGACTTTCGACAGTGACACAGCTCATTGAGACATTACCCGATTTTTCCAAAGCTATGGACAACCGTGAACAAATGGATGTTATATGCGTTGATTTTGCCAAAGCCTTTGATAAGGTTCCCCACCGTAAATTACTTTTTAAACTGTACAAAGCAGGTATAAATGGCGACGTTCTAAAATGGATTGAAGATTATTTAACTAACCGCAAGCAGGCAGTTCGCGTTGATAGTTCCGAGTCTGGTTTTGTAGATGTATACTCGGGAGTACCACAGGGGTCCGTGTTAGGACCAACACTTTTTCTGCTTTACATCAATGACGTAGCAACCGCTTTAGATAGTTCTGCTAAGATAAAACTCTTTGCAGATGACTGCTTGATTTTTGCGCCGGTATCTTGTTTAGAGGATCAGATTAAGCTCAACCGAAACCTTCAGGCGTTTGGGAGTTGGTGTGACAAGTGGGAAATGCGAATTAATTTTGATAAGACCACATACACGCATATCACTGCAAAAAAGAATAGTGTTGCTTTTCAGTACGATATTCAAGGCTACAATCTAGTTAATGTTCCTTGTTTCAAATATCTTGGTGTCTCTATTTCGCATGATTTAAAATGGCACAATCAAGTAGAAAGAGTGTGCTCTGCGGCACAGAAGAAATTGGGTTTTTTAAGAGCAAAACTGGGGAGGGCAACAAAAGATGTTAAACTGCTCGCTTACAAGTCTCTTATTCGACCATCCCTACAATGTGCGTTAGTAGCATGGGCGCCCCATCAGAAGGTATTGTGGGCCAAAATAGAGAAGGTGCAACGCCGGGCGGCGCGCTTTATTTGTTCGAAATTTAGAAGGACAGACTCAGTTGCGGCGATGTTAAAGTCTTACGGTCTTGAATTATTGGAAGATAGGTGCAAGAAGCAGAGAGTAAAAACGTTATTTCAAATTATTCACGGCGAACTAAAAATTAATAAAGATTTGTATTTAAAACCTCCAGGCAGACTAAGCTCCCGCTTAAATCATAGTGCAGCTATTCAACCGTACTTGTCCCGAACCAATGCCTTTCGTTGTTCGTTCTTCCCACAGTCAATAGAGCTGTGGAACAAGCTGCCTGCAGAAATTGTTCGCAGTTCTGATACTGCATTGTTTACAAATGCAATCAAGGTTCTTTACTAAAACTGTACCACGTGGATATTGTAAAGTGTTTTTCTTTCCTTTTTTCTCTTTTTCCTTTTTTTCTGTTTGTGTGCGTGCGGCAGCTGGTTGAACATTTGAATACATGTCTTATAGTCTGTATATCGTATCTTGTATTGTATCCGTAGGACACTGTAGTGCATGTGTATATTTCTTTTGTATCTGGCTGTCTTGTACGAAGGTATATGTAACATCCCTCCCTGTTATGACCCTCAACTGAGGGTTGACAGTATTTCTAAAAAATAAATAAACCGTCAGCTGTTACTATAGGCCATGTTTTGCTATTCTCTGTCCTGTAGCGTGTACGTTTTTGCTATACCTCGACTATTGCAATGCGAACTAGCCTGTCGGTCCGTTCTATTGCTGCCTGGGCGTCTTTCGCAGTTCATGCCCTGGCAGAGGCAGCGCAGCGTGTTCGGGCAAGAATAAGCCTTTGCGACACCAGCTCATTCATATTCCCACCGAGACTGACTGGGCTTATCGGTATAGCATGTTTTTAAAAAGATTTCTTTAGCGCAAGTGCGTGAACAAAAATGCGCAAAACCGTGCGCTGAACTGGCCGTTTTAAAGAAACGGGCTCGTAAAGCGGCTTTTCTTAACATAACGTCAAGTTGAAATAGGCTGACAGCACCTTCTTTCATTCCCATTCTGAGGAGAAGGTCTGCTTTGTTGACTAACTACAAGCGGGTTTGCGTATTTTCTACACGAGATCCTGGCATCTTGTAATCACTAACAGAAAATAACATGCCCATTTTGCGCCTCCAGAGCGTCGTAGCGAGTAACAACAGGTATCAAAATATAGGTCTTACCGAGACAAAAAGCGAGGATTAGTCTCATAATAGGTAACCGAACGCTACACGCGTAATTAGCACTAATATAGTCAAATATGAGGTGTATCAGGTGCACCTGGTATCTTGGTAAACGAAATAGTAACCAAGTGTGGGGATAAAGAAGTCAACGTAACTGCACGTGATATACGACAAAGGCAGGATATGGAATGAGTGATCAATTAACGTGAAAAAGAGTCAGAACGAGACAGAATAGAAAAAATCAACATACAATCATAGAATCATATGCCAACCTAGACGCAGTAATCGTAAAGGTAGAAAAATTCATGCTGTTGCTCGCAAACAAATATGCAGCGTTAGGACAGGACGATGGACATCACATAGAGGTAATCAATGAAACCGTAACTAGGCTGATTTTAGAAGCAGCAGTTGAACTGCGAGGTAAGGCACAAAGGCAACCAGTACGAAAGCTCTACCAAGTAGCGAAGGACCCAATAAATAAACGACACAGCATGAAAGTGTCTAACCCAAGCGATCAGATTAAATTGGCTGAACTGTAGAAACTGATCAAGAAGACGAAAGGGATAGTCCAAATTATAACGTTGGATTGGTTGAGGGGGCTGTAAAAAATGGCCGCAGTAACAAATCAGTAGATATCTTGGCTAGGACAAGGCAAGATGCATGTACTGAAATACAAGGGGGATGTCATCAGCAGTTTTAATGATGTAATAAAGGTAGCGGAAGAATTCTACAGGTGGGGGGTGTATACTGACCTGTACAATGCCCAGAGCAGCCACGCTACCTTCATTAGAAGTAGTAATGACGAGTATTCAGATACTTGTTCTATAACTAGAGATGAAGTTAGAAGCGCGTTGCAAGACATGACCCGGGGAAAAGCGGCAGGAGACGGTAGACTAACAGTCGATCTAAAGGACGATGGGGGAGGCATCATGCTTGGAAAGCTTGCGGCCCTTTGTACGAAATGCTTCAAGGCTTCAAGTATACTAGAGAGCGGGAAGAATGCCAAAATTATGCTAGTCCATTAGGAGGGAGACATTAAAGAATTAAAGAATTTTAGGCCAGTTAGCTTGCTTCCAGTATTGTATAAAATGTTCACCAAGATAATTTCCAAAAGAATCAGTGCAAGACTGGACTTCAACCAACTAAGAGAACAGGTTGGCTTGCGGAACGGATAGTCTACAATGAATCACAACCATGTCATGAACCAGGTAATTAACCCAAGCTCTCGATATTGTTTTCATAGATTATGAAAAGAAATTGGACCATTCATTACTAAGTTTGTTCTTCTTCTTGATGCAACAGAGACACCAGCAACGGTAGAGACATGGTGTTATCAAAGCGTGCGATAGGCATAAGTGAATATCTTGGAAAATATCTACGAGGATTCCACACCTACCTTGATTATCCACAAGAAAAGTAGAAAGTTACCTATCATGAACAGGGTCAGGTTTGGAGACACAATCTATCCAATGATATTTGCTGCATGCTTAGAGTGAGAGAGTGGGTCAGTGAAAATTTTGTTGAGCTCTAGTAATTGTGTTGTTCAGCGGTTAGAAGAATTGCTCAAGCTATTTGACTGGAAAGGCTTAGAAGTGAGGATCAACGGCGAATACTCAACAGTCTTCGGTTTGCAGATCACATTATCCTGTTCAGCAACACTGAAGAGGAGTTAAAACAAATGACTGATGACCTTAACTGAGAGAGTGTAAGAGTGGGGTTGAAAATTATTATGCAGAAGTCAAGAATTTAGATTCAGATTCTTTATTTTTCTTGAATTTGTTTCTTCAAGAAAGGTACAGAAGCTAAAGGTATCGAAATACCTGACAGAGGCAGATAATGATGAATGACCGGGCAAGGACACAAGACTTCAGGATCACCAGTCAGCCTCTAGAGTCTGTGAAGGAGTACATTTACCTAGATCAGTTACTCACAGGGAACCCTGCTAATGAGGAAGAAATTTACAGGAGAATAAAAATTGGTTGGTGCGCATACGGCAGACATTGACAGCTCCAGGCTGAAAGCCTACCGTTATCATTGGAATGGAACATGTACGATCATTACATTCTACCGGCCCTAACGCATGGGGCTGAAACTTGGAGGTTAACAAAAAAGTTCGAGACCAAGTTAAGGGCCGCGCAAAGTGCGATAGAACGGAGAACGTTAGGCGTAACGTTAAGATACAGGAAGACAGCGGTGTGGATCGGAGAGCAAATAGGTATAGCCGGTGTTCTAGTTGACATCAACAGAAAAAAATGTTGATGAGCAGGCCATGTAATGCATAGGGTAAATAACCGGTGCACCATTAGAATTGAGTTACGCAATGGGTGCCAAGGGAAGGGAAGCACCTTCGAGGATGGCAGCAAATTAGGTGGCGTGATGAAAGAAGAAAATTTGCAGGCGCAATTTGGAATTAGCTAGCGCAAGACAGAGGTAATTTGAGCTAACAAGGGTAATTAGAGATTGCGGGAGAGGCCTTCGCCCGGCAATGAACATAAAAATAGGCTGCTGCTGATGATGATCATGATGATAACTGTGAATCAGAATCATTTTAACCACCATATACATTGATTCGGGAAAATTCCGCATGGGCTAGTTGGTTCGATATAAGTACCACTACTGCGCAGGGCGACGAAGGGACAGGACTTGAGCGAGAAAACAACACACGACACACGAGCGCAAAACTGGTTTATTTTTCGCAGACGAGGCGTATATATAGCCTACACGAATGCGCAGGTGTGCTCGTTCCTGTCTACCTACGCTCTCTGTTGTCAGTGATTATGCTAATCCCTTTATTGCTGAGTGAACTAGACGACGCGCTGACACAACAACCCTATGAGTCCGTCTTGATGTTGTATGCATCCACGACTTGTCTTTTTCTTTGGTTCCTACTTTTCAGTAGAATCGCCGTCTTGTGGAAGATAGCCTTGCCCATGCATGAAGTGCAATGAGTGACTAGGTGCCCTCGTGCATGTATCACGCAGCAGTGGTAACAATGTACGCGCAGTCTGTCCTTTACGCACCTGCCTTACGCACGGAATCAGGTGTCGCTCAGGTGTCGTGTGTTGTTCTCTCCCTCAAGTGCTGTCCCTTCGTCGCTCTCCACAACAGTGTTAAGTACATACTGTCACGTGGTAGTGACGGTCAAGGACGCGGCAACAAAACTGTGAATGGCGAAACTAACTTTATTGGGCGAACTTGTGCCCACGAAAACAGGCTACACTGAAAACTCAAGGAGAGCGGGGAAAGTAGTCGGCTGTCGTCGAAAATCTGATCAGCGGGTCAAGCGCATCGGCTTTTATACAGCAGTCATCGAATGTTCCAGACTAATCGTTGGGAGTCGCGTGCCTTCCACAAAGTTCTACACCATTCGCGTCAGGAGATGAAATCAGATACCATAGGGTTCGGCGACAACAGACAGCGGATAGAAGCATCGATAGCTTTCCAGAAACTTCGGCTACATGCAGGCGCGTGCCGCCCTGTGCAATAACATTTGTTAGACGGCGAAACATCGTCGCCCGATAGAGATAAGTACACGTATCATTGCCCCCCTCTTAAGAAGCATCGACCCGATGCTGCAAACAAACGAAAGTAATAAAGAAAAGCACTCATAGCAAAGAAAACAACCAAAGAAGGAAGTTCGTCAGCGTCCGTAAAAGGGTTTAAGGCGCACCACGTGGACAACTTCAGATCGTGCGTGGCGCCGCTGTGAATGCGAAATGCCGTGTGGCACGACCTCATTGTCCAGCGCGCCAATACGTCGGATGACCTTGTAGGGTCCGAAATAGCGCCGCAATAGTTAGTCACTCAGTCCTCGTCTGCGTATCGGGATCCAAACCCAAACACGGTCGCCGGGCTGGTACACGACTAAGCGTCGTCGCAGGTTGTAGTTTCGGATGTCGGTACGCTGCTGGTTCTTGATCCGTAGGCGGGCGAGCTGTCGAGCTTCTTCGACGCGCTGGAATTAGGTAGCGACGTCAAGATTCTCTTCGTCAGTGACGTGCGGCAGCATGGCGTCGAGCGTTGTGGTCGGGTTCCTGCCGTAAACCAGCTTAAATGGCGAGATTTGTGTTGCTTCTTGCACCGCCGTGTTGCAAGCAAAGGTTACGTACGGCAGGACGGCGTCCCACGTCTTGTGCTCGACGTCGACGTACATTGGTAGCATGTCGGCGAGGGTCTTGTTCAGCGCTCCGTTAGACCATTCGTCTGCGGGTGGTAGGCAGTTGTCCTCCTGTGGCTTGTATGGCTGTACTGCAGAATGGCTTGGGTGAGCTCTGCTGTAAACGCTGTTTGTCTGTCGGTGATGAGGACTTCTGGGGCACCATGTCGCAGCAGAATGTTCTCGGCGAAAAATTTCGCCACTTCGGATGCGCTGCCTTTCGGTAGAGCTTTAGTTTCAGCGAAGCGGGTGAGATAGTCCGTCGGCACGACGATCCGCTTATTTCCGGAAGCTGATGTCGGAAACGGTCCCAATAAGTCCATCCCGATCTGCTGAAAAGGTCGGCAAGGAGCTTGATCGGCTGTAGTAATCCAGCTGGCCTTGTCGGTGGTGTCTTGCGTCGCTGACAGTCTCGGCATGTCTTGACGTAACGGGCGACGTCAGCGGTCAGACGCGGCCAGTAATACCTTTCCGGTATCCTCGACAGCGTTCGGGAGAATCCGAGGTGCCCGGCGGTTGGGTCGTCATGTAGGGCGTACAGTACTTCTGGACGCAGTGCCGACGGAACAACAAGAAGGTAGTTGGCGCGGATTGGTGAGAAGTTCTTCTTCACGAGTAGGTTGTTTTGAAGCGTGAATGAAGACAATCCACGCTTAAATGCACTAGGGACAACGTAGGTGTGCCCTTCCAAATACTCGACTAGGGCTTTTAGCTCCGGGTCTCCTCGTTCCTGTACGGCGAAGTCTTCCGCGCTCATTATTCAAAGGAAGGCGTCGTCATCCTCGTCATCTTGCGGCGGCGGGTCAATGGGGGCGCGTGATAGACATTCGGAATCTGACTGTTTTCGTCCGGACTTGTATGTTACAGTGATGTGTTCTTGTAGTATGAGGCTCCCACGTGCCAGCCGTCCTGAATGGTCCTTTAATTAGCTAGCCAACACAACGCGTGATGGTCGTTGACCACTTTGAATGGCCTGCCATATAGGTAAGGGTGAAATTTCGCTGTAGACCAAACGATGGCGAGGCATTCCGTTTCGGTTGTAGAATAATTGCCTTCCGCTTTTGACAACGACCGGCTAGCGTAAGCTGTCACGTGTTCATGTCCATCTTTTCTGTGGACTAGGACGGCACCGAGGCCTAGGCTACTGGCGTCAGTGTGGATTTCGGTATCGGCATGCTCGTCGAAGTGCGCAAGTACGGGGGGCGACTGCATGCGTCGTTTGAGTTTTTGAAATGCGTCGGCCTGCGGCGTTTCCCACTTGAACTAGACGTCACATTTAGTTAGCTGTGTCAGCGGCTCAGCGATGCGTGAAAATCCTTGACAAATCGCCTGCAGTAGGCACACATGCCAAGAAATCTACGCACTGCCTTCTTGTCGATGGGCTGCGGGAACTTTGCGATGGCAGCTGTCTTCTGCGGGTCGGGGCGGGCTCCAGACTTGCTGATGACGTGGCCTAGGAACAGAAGCTCATCGTAAGCGAAGCGGCCCTTTTCTGGCTTCAGAGTGAGCCCTGATGACTTGATGGCCTCTAGTACTGTTGCAAGCCGCCTAAGGTGATCGTCGAAATTTCCGGCGAAGACAACGACGTCATCCAAGTAAACGAGACAGGTCTGCCACTTCAATCTTGCTAAAACCATGTCCATCACGCGCTGGAACGTTGCAGGCGCCGAGCACAGTCCAAATGGCATAACCTTGAACTCGTAAAGGCCGTCCGGGGTGATGAAAGAGGTCTTTTCGCGATGTCTTTCGTCGACTTCTATTTGCCAATAGCCTGACTTAAGGTCCATCGACGAGAAGTATTTAGCGTTGCAGAGCCGGTCCAATGCGTCATCTATCCGTGGGATGGGGTATACGTGCTTCTTTGTGATCTTGTTCAGACGACGATAATCGACGCAGAAACGTAGGCTTCCGTCCTTTTTCTTCACCAGGATAACAGGGGATGCTCACGGGCTTTTCGACGGCTGCATCATGTCATCGCGCAGCATTTCGTCGACTTGTTCTCTTATAGCTTCTCGTTCTCGCGGCGAAACTCGGTAAGGGCTCTGGCGGAGTGGTCGAGTGTACTCCTCCGTGATTATGCGATGCGTGATGACTGGTGTTTGTCGAATCCTCGATGACGTCGACAAGCAGCCTTTGTATCGTCGGAGCAGTCTTCTGAGCTGCTGTTGCTTAATCACGGGGAGACTTGGATTAATGTCGTAGTCTGGTTCGGGAACCATCGTCGTCGGGGTAGATGCGGCGGAATCCGAGAGGACAAATGCATTACTGGTTTCCAGAATTTCCTCGATGTACGCGATCATCGTGCCCTTGTTGATGTGCTTGAACTCCTTGCTGAATTTTGTCAGCAACACTTTAGTTTTCCCTCCATGCAGTCCAGTGATCCCTCTTGCGACGCGAATTTCACGGTCTAGTAGTAGACGTTGGTCGCCTACGATGACGCCTTCTTCGTCCGCGGGCGTTTCGGTGCCGACTGAAATAACAATGCTGGAGCGAGGCGGGATGCTCAATTGATCTTCGAGCACACTCAAGGCGTGGTGACTACGAGGGTGCTCCGGCGGTATTGCTTTATCTTCCGACAGCGTTATTGACTTCGACTTCAAGTCGATGATTGCGCCTTGTTGGTTCAGGAAGTCCATACCGAGAATGACGTCTCGTGAACACTGTTGGAGGATAATGAAGGTGACAGGGTAAGTCCGGTCATGAATGGTTATTCTTGCCATGCAGATTCTAGTCGGCGTGATGAGGTGTCCTCCAGCGGTCCGAATTTGAGGGCCTTCCCATGCAGTTTTAACTTTCTTCAACTGGGCGGTGATGTGTCGACTCATTGCGGAGTAATCGGCCCCTGTGTCCACTAAGGCAGTAACTGCGTGGCCGTCGAGAAGCACGTCGAGGTCGGTGGTTCTTTGTCGGGCGTTGCAGTTAGGTCTTGGTGTCGGATCACGGCTGCGTCGTGTTGAACTGAAGCTGGGACGTAGCGTCGTCAAGTCGTCTTTCGTCGTCGTATTCTTTGCTTCCACACTTCGTCGGGACGGCGGCGTGTCGTTATGCCGTCGGGATAGTTTCTCCAGCGTCTTCGTTGGCGGCGGAGGATCGTCGTCAGTTTGACGTACAGCAAGCACCTCCATCGGTTGCAGCTTTTAGTTTTCCGGATATGGGCTCGTAGAGCGGCACCGGGCTGGGCCTGTGTATGGTCGTCGCTGCGGCGATAGGTAGCGGCCTGGTGTCGGCGAACGGGACGGTCGTCGAGGGCTCCCCTGAGTGGCGGCGAGGTAGTCGGCGATATCGCGAAGTCGTTCGCCAAGCTGTGGTCTCGGCCCGTTACCGGCGAACCCTCGGAGTCCCATCTCCCGGTATGGGCATCGGCAGTAGATGTGACCAGCTTCTCCGTAGTGATAGCAGAGCGGACGGTGGTCGGGGGCGCCCAAACGTCAGTCTTCCTTGGAATGCCGCGTGGGGTGACGGGTTGGCGTGCTGGCGGCGGGGGTGGTGGTGGACGACGGAACTGTGTCGTCACTGGGCCCTGCCGTAGTCGCGGAGGGGGAACGTGACGGCGGGCTACAGTGGCGTATGTCATCGCTTGCGGCTGAGGCTGCGGCGATTAAGGGGCTAGTCCGAGTTGTTGTTAGAGCTCCTCACGTACGACGTCGGAAATCGAAGCCACTTGAGGCTGTGATGACGGGAACAGCTTCTGTAGCTTCTCCCGCACGACCGCTCGGATAGTCTCGCGCAGGTCGTCGGTGGAGAGTGACTGAACTCCGGCATAGGTCGTCGAATTCGTGCGGCGGTTGCATTGTCGGTTCCGCATTTCCAGCGTCTTCGCGAGGCCACTACAGTCTTCGTCCACAGTCTTCGGTGGGCTTCTTGCCATACCGGCGAAAAGTTCCTCCTTTACACCACGTATCAGTAGCCGGACTTTCTTTTCCTCGGACATTTCCGGGTCGGCGTGGTGGAATAGGCGGCTCATTTCTTCTGTAAAAATTGCGGTGGTCTCATTAGGCAGCTGCACTCTGCTTTCTAGCAGTGCTTGGGCTCGTTCTCGGCGTACGACGCTTGTGAATGTCTGCAGGAAGCCGCTTCGGAACAGGTCTCACGTTGTTAAGGCGGCTTCTCGGTTCTCGAACCACGTTCTGGCGGCGCCTTCCAAAGCGAAAAAGACATGTCGAAGTTTGTCGTTGTTGTTCCAGCTGTGAAATGCAGCGGCCCTCTCATACGTCTCAAGCCAGGTTTCCGGGTACTCGAATGATGAACCGCGGAACGACGGAAGCTCCCTGGGCTGCTCCAGCACGATGGGGCACGCTGGGGCTGGCATTGGGGTTGACTGGGCGACAATCTTCCTGGTCGTCTCAGGCAAAAGTCCGTGCTCCGGGGGTAGTCCTTGCAGCCTGCGGCTACCTCGCTGGTTCTTGGCGACGTTGGTGTTGTCTTTGCGTTCGATCTTGGGTCACGGCTTTGTGGGGCCGTCCGGTACATGAACGCAAAGCACCTCCACCAGATATCACGTGGTAGTGACGGTCGAGGACGCGGCAACAAAACTGTGAATGGCGAAACTAACTTTATTGGGCAAACTTGTTCCCACGAAAACAGGCTACACTCAAAACTCAAGGAGAGAGGGGAAAGTAGTCGGCTATCGTCAAAAATCTGACCATCAGGTCAAGCACGTCGGCTTTTATACAGCACTCGTCGAATGTTCCAGACTAATCATTGGGACTCGCGTCCCTTCCACAAAGTTCTACAACATTCGCGTCAGGCGATGAAATCAGATAACATAGGGTTCGGCGACAACAGACCGTGGATAGAAGCATCGATAGGTTTCCAGAAACTTCGGATACATGCAGGCGCGTCCCGAGCTGAGCAATAACATTTGTTAGGCGGCGAAACATGGTCGCCCGATAAAGATAAGTACAGGTGTCAATACGTCGAGTTTGTCTGCTTTGGCGTCGATGTTTCATTGACCCTTCCTTCTTTTGTTTTATCCGTGTCCAGCCTTGATGCTCTTTTATTGCGATATCAATTATATGGACATTCCATGTGTATATACACCATTGTTGTGGCCATGATGTTCCGAATAAAATCCAAGTGCGTTAACATGGCCACCTCGCACCGTATGCTTTGTGTGCGAGTGAAAGTATGCGAAGGTCAGCGGAGGATGGTGGCTCGATCTCGCGCGTGGAAGAAAAAGGGCCAGGAAACGCGCTGTGTCGCATCGCGCGCACGGCACCAGTAGGCGGAGGGGGGAGCTCTGCTATGGTGGCGGCTACGTATGGCGCGGCTGAGCGCTGCCACGTGGGCCTCGTCTTGAAAGCAATCTCCGTTCAGTTCAGAGCATAGGTTCTCCGAGGGCTGATAGCTTTGTGTGCGAGCGAAAGCGTGCGAATGTAAGCCGAGGATGGTGGCTCGATCTCGCGCGCACGGAAGGAAGAGGGGGAGGAAACACGCTGTGTTGCATCGCGCGCACGGCACCAGTACGAAGAGGGGGGTGCACTCTGCTTTGGCGGCGGATCGTATGGCGCGGCTGAGCGCCCACGAGGGCCTCGTCTTGAAAGAAATTTGCGATTAGTTGAGAGCATAGGTTCGCCGCGGGCTGATAGCTTCGTGTGCGAGTGAAAGCGTGTGAAGGTGAGCTAAGGATGGTGGCTCGATCTCGCGCGCGCGGCAGGAAGAGGGGTGGAAGCCCGCTGTGTTGCATCGCGCGCACGGCACGAGTAGGAGGGGGGGGGGAAGGGGGATCTGCTTTGGCGGCAGCTACGTATGGCGCGGCCGAGCGCACATGGCGGCTTTGTCTTGAAAACAATCTGCGATCAGTTTAGAGCATCGGTTTGTCGACGTCTGACAGCTTTTTAACGCGATAGCGTTAAGGAGCTCGTGTCGCAGAAAAGCCGGTGTCGTCGGCGTCGGTGTCGGCGTCGGTGTCGGCGTCCGGCGTTGGCCGTGAGCGATAAATCACGGCAGGCACTTCATAAATAAAAAGCAACTTCCAAGATGGGCTGGGTGGGAATCGAACCAGGGTCTCCGGAGTGTGAGACGGAGACGCTACCACTCAGCCACGAGTTCGATGCTTCCAAGCGGTACAAACGCGCCTCTAGTGAATGCGGTGTTGCCTTCGAAACGAGCCGTGCAAAGTTATACTGCGGTGTATATCGGTAATTATGAACATGTAACTTACAGAAGTCGCAATTACACGAGTAGCGAAGTGCGTTTCCGCTGCATTTCTTCTGGGCTTTCCGCACACGCTGAGCCATCTTGCGGCAAACATAGAAGACCCCCTCCTCTCCATGTACGGCGCTGCCTGACAGATGGCGCGCCACGCGCGCATTGGAGCTGTACAAGGACCGGTGCGAGGCGGGTCGCGGCATGGACTCTCTCTCCCCTGACAACGCTTCGCCTTGCTCCCTCTGCAGAATCATGCGACCTTCCTTTCTTTAGATGACTATCTGTCTATCTTTCGGCCCGTGCCGATCACGACGTTTGGCTGGCGTGCATCATTTCTCCCTCCGAGATACCGAGTTCTTTGGTTCGTTCCGCTTGCTCAGGCGCACGTTTCGTTGCTGCGCCGAACGCTGCGTTGCTCGACCATATGGCTCGACGCTCACCGCGTCCGATGCGGGGCGCCTCGTAAGTGATGGCTGCCCTGTAGCCCATTGTCTTACACCCCTTGGCGGGTCGACAGGAACGCTGTCGCGTTCCACTCTTGAAGGCGAAGCTTAAGCGTCCTCCAATACTTTTGAGCGAGTGATAGCGTGCGAAGGTGAGCCGAGGATGTTGGCTCGATCTCGGGCGCGCGGAAAGAAGGGGGGAGGAAACGCGCTGTGTCGCATCGCGCGCACGGCAATAGTAGGAGGGGGTGCGCTCTGCTTTGTCAGTGGCTACGTATGGCGCGGCTCAGCGCGGCCACGGCGGCCTCGTCTTGAAAGCAATCTGCGATCATTTCAGAGCATTGGTTCGCCGAGGGCTGATAGCTATGTGTGCGAGTGCAAGCGTGCGAAGGTGAGCCGAGGATCTCGGCTCGATCTCGGGGTCGCGGAAGAAAGAGGAGGGAACACGCTGTGTTGCATCGCGCGCACGGCACCAGTGGGAGGAGGGGGGGGGGGGCGCTCTACTTTGGCGGCGGCTACGAATTGCGCGGCGGAGCGCGGCCACGCTGGCCTCGTCTTGAAAGCAAGCTGCGATTAGTTCAGAGCACAAATTCGCCGAGGGCTGATACCTTTGTGTGCGAGTGAAAGCGTGCGAAGGTGAGCCGAGGATGGTGTAACGATCTCGCGCGCGCGCGGACGGAAGAGGGGGAGGAAACACGCTGTGTTGCATCGCGTGCACGCACCAGTAGGAGGAGGGGAAGGGGGATCCGCTTTGGCGGCGGCTACTTGTGGCGGGGCTGAGCGCGGCCACCGTCTTGAAAGCAATCTGCGATCAGTCCAGAGCATAGGTTCGCCGCGGGCTGATAGCTTTGTGTGCGAGCGGAAGCTTGCGAAGGTGAGCCGAGGATGTTGGCTCGATCTCGCGCTCGCGGAAGGAAGAGGAGGGAACACGCTGTGTTGCATCGCGCGCACGGCAGCAGTGGGCGGGGGGGCGCTCTGTTTTGGCGGCGGCTATGTATGGAGCGGCTGAGCGCGGCCACGCTGGCCTCGTCTTGAAAGCAATCTGCGATCAGTTCAGAGCATAGGTTCGCCCAGGGCTGATAGCTTTGTGTGCGGAGTGGTCTCGCTGCCTAATTTACGTTGAAGCGAGGGGCAGCACGAAGGTCCATGCGCATGCTGCTGCTGCAGCGCTTCCTCACGCCAACCGTTAGACAGCGACTATCCGCAGTCATCCAGTGAGGTCTGTTCATGTTTGCTTGTGCGCGTGTGAGACCATGCTTCTTATGTATAAAAGTTTGTATGGACCATAGAACTATTATCCCCACTTCGTATAGCTCTCTAATGATTTGTTATTGCTATCATTGCTTCGCCATTCCGGTGAAACTGCGACGTTTTTCTCTCATGAGTGGTAAGAAACTTGCCAGTGGTTATGTGCTAACTAGAACACGCGAAAACAGAACAGAACACGGAACACCCTTTTGAACGTCCGCCAGTGTAAAACTTTTCATTAGTGTGCGGACGCTTTCTTTTAGGACAAGAGCACATTTATTTCCTGTTTTCGGAATGATTACAAGATCAAACTTTCAAGTAATTCAGAGTAAAGACTGTTGTAGTTTTTTGCAGGTCATGGGGTTTCATTCAGATGTGGTACCTGCTTGGCCCTACCTTAGTCTGCTTTTCGTCTGCACTGTATTGCAAGAATTGATCGTCCGCATTAATCTCGAGGTTATATGACAACTGAAGCCCACTTACAAGAATGTTAGTTACCTTTATTTTCGTTCGTCGTAAGCGCCATACAACGCCTACACGTTCTATCTGTTGTGATTCAGGATACCAATGTAGTTCGTAAATCTGCAGCTTAAGCACTTATATTGTCAATTCAGCGGCACCGATATTGAAAAAGTTGGATATGAAGTAGTTGTTTTGGTTGTAGCGAGAATGTAAGTGGGTGCACCCTCAAACTTGCAGAGAACTTGGGGAAGGCGAAGTTCCATCCTCCCGACGCCTAATTATCGGGCTCAAAATCACACGGGCTCCTGGGCAACGAGGCAAGGCGTGCTCTCGGGGTATACAGCAGAACGGAGCACCTCTAGGCATCATCATTTATGAACGGCCCGGAACAACACGGTAGGCCTGGGCGGTGCTCCAGTCAATTTTTCCCCAAAATTGACACGTCCTATGTGTTCGGCCGGGTGGGCACGCCGTCGCGACGACGACGCTTCCAAGTTGTGCTAGCGCACACGGCCGCCGCCTGACAATATATTATTCAGGCCCAGAAAAGGCAACCAGACTGCGGCACGAGCCACTGCTAAGGGACGCTACCATTGCTATAGTGGCTGTGGTGGCTAGAGGAGTAGGTGGGCCGGCCGACCCGTCTGGAGCGCACTTCGCCACTTCTCCGCATCATGACATAAAAGTGGCGCTGCGCCACTCGTCAGTAACCCAGAGCATGCATCATTCAAGACTGCCATGTTGAACATGTAACACCTCTCCTCTCTGTAACGCTGCAATAGCACTGAGAGTATTTAAATAAATGAATAAACGAATAAATAAGTAAATTGAGGACATACAGGCGTCCGTTACTGCGTGTGTGCAAGTTGATAAGATACGTTGTAACTTCTACGACGAAAAGGCGACAGCAGTATGGTTAGGGAAAGCTCATTTTCGATGGCGAATAAGCGGAACCCGCGCCAAATACTGGCGGTATTTCTGCCTTAAAGATCAAGAAACGCACCAATTTCTTCGCTGTGAACTATAAATCACAGGAAGCTAAAGAGGCATTGTTCTCAGCGCCGGCACGAGCAGCAGCAGGCACCGCACGGAGGAGAAGCAAGCTTTTAGGAACAGTTCAAAAAGCACGATTTCACGCATGTTGTCAACTATCAAAAGTTTAACCAGCAGACATTATTATGGTACTTCCACTCATCTCTAGGATACGATGCCCGAGGAAATTAGAGCGAATATTATTTGTGACTGGTGATCACACAACTTGGTTATGACCGCAAACCCTCGGAGAGATCAGAGAAACAAGCTGCGAACTAACCCTGCACAAATTATGACGTCAAGATTTATGTGCCCGCGCTTGCGGAGCTTGTCATCGCGTACGTGTTGCATCATGTTCGGTCATTGGATCTGGAAGTGGAAGATTCCATAGCTGCCGCATTTTCTCCTAGAGCGAAATTAGTTTTAACATCAAGTGCAATGACGGTTGATCGTTAACGTGTGAATTTTTGTCCAAGAAACCAACGACTGCACCCCTTACTCTACAGGAAAGGTACGTTTGCTTCTTCCTGAAACACACGAAATATTGGCAGCTACGGTGTAAACATTTGTAAGGATATATATTAAGCTTTAGGAAATGCGAATGATAACAAGACTTAATTACACGGAAGCTGTAAATTCAGCCCCAAGTGCAACATCCTTGCTCCAAATGGAATTGTATACCCGCCGTGATGGCTATCATTGTGTTTCTGATGGTGATCTCGTGGGTTCGTTTATCTTCCATAGAGGCCGCGCTCTCATTTGGTCAGAACACGCTCGTGTACTTAGATTTAGGCACACGTTAACGACTCTCAAGTGGTGCATAAAGTATTGGGAAATGCCCCACTGCGGTGTCTCTCATAGCAAGCCCGTGTGCTTCTGGACGTTCACAGCCGTGTCCAAGCTGACTGTATCGCCCAGTGTCGGAAGTTGGCCGTACACAATTTCTTAAGGGGAAGTTCCTGTGGAGCTCTGCAACGTCGTGTGAAGTGCGTATGCAGCCACTTGAGGATGCTCTTCTGAATCAGCTTCACGTGGCTTGTTGTTACAGTGCGGTGCGTGTCGAACTGGGATGGTCTGCTTAGACATTTCTGTCAGCCTATTAGCTTGTGAGTAGTACGCGGACGCGAAGTGATGCTCGAACTCCAGGTGGTCGTAGATAAGTGCGGAACTCGTGGCTGCGGAATGTGGTCGACCTGTCGGAGATGAGCTTCCTAGGGAGTTGATGTCCCCATTTGAAGCGGTCCCGAAGGAACGTTATGAAGCAGCTGGCTGCTGCGGCAAGCGAAGGCACGGCAGCGATCTCTATGAGCTTTGACAAGCGCTGCGTGCAGCGACTAACATATATCGGTTACTCTTTGCCGTCGTTGGAAAACGCCTAATGTGATCTATTCTCACAGTAGCGAAAATTGTCTCGGGAGGCGGAATGGGTCTTCCGAATCCAGGTTGACACCTAGGACACCTTTTGTGTTTTTGGCACACCTTACAGCTTTCGACATAAGAGCGCACATTCCTCTCCATCCTCGGCCACAAAAAGCCCCCATGTGTATTGCGCAAGGTAGCTCGATAGCCGACTTGGCCTCCTTCGGGTGTATCGTTGATGGCACGCGAAATACGTGAACGTAAAGAGGTAATGACCAGAGTGTGAAGTTCGTCTTATTTATTGACCCAGTGACGACGATACAACGTGCCTTCTCATAAAGCAAACCAGGCATTACGCCTCGTATCTGTGAGGGAATCCATATTGAACACCAAATCTTTCTCGACATTTTGTGCATTCGAAACTTCTTGCTGGGAGAACATGACCCACTCTTCTAGATTCTGCGGGGAGCCTTCCTCAGGTGTGTTTTGTGATAGAGTGTCCGCAGCCTGGTCTATGTGCTCCGGCACGGTGACGGATTTCCTAAGCTTAATCGTGTAGGCGAACGATCCACCATGCGAACTCTTGTTTGAGGTGTTGTTTAGCAAACATTGATGTAATAGCGGAGTTATCTGTTGCAACTGTGAATGGTAGGCCAACCAGATAGTGACGGAACTTCTCGCCTACTCTCTAATCGACAGTCAGGCATTCCGGTTCGTTAGAGTGGTAATGGCGCTCCGGTCCGAAAGTTTGCGGTTGGCGTAGGCGACGACGTGCTCACGTCCATGCGGTTCACGATGACTGCCTGTACACCAACCTGGCTTGTGCACTTTTGTCTTTCAATCTTCTTCATTGAAATCGCACAAAACGCTACTATGTCCCAGCTGGTGCTTCAGGGTCCTGAAAGCTGGCGTACTTCACTGGTCACCATTGAAATTTAGCTCCCGTTTTAAGTAGGCCTGTGAGCGGAGCGACAATTTATACAAAGTTGCGAACAAACGCAAATACGACGGCATTCTAAGAAAAACCTGCAGCTTTTGAATACAGGTTGGAAGAGCATAGTTGGTTCTGGCTGTTATTCTTTCAGCAAGGGGCTGGATGCCGTCCTGACATATGGTATAAGCGAGATGATATGATATACTAATAAACCCGAGCTGGCATTTCTGGCGCCATGTAACTGGCATTTGATGTAGCGGACCGTTCTTGAAACAGAATTTAATTTCTTGTGGCCACGTCTAACAGCAAATGCTATAGTGCTCTGTTTCGCAATATTCACGACCAACGTGGTGGACTTAGTTGCGAAGTCATTCGTGAACGAAAGTAGTTGTATGCACAACACCTTCACGAAGAACTGTTTGTTACAATGCACTCACAATATTTTCAGAACATCAATTTTAAAAGGCTGCTGAAACGTGTCAGTCCTTTAGCAGCCTGTACTTACCTTATCATATATTGTCTTGTATAACTTTTTGATTAACTGTACCATAACTTGCATTCTATTTGTTCTTTTTTTCAGAAGAAAGGTTTTCTGCTGAAGTGGAAGAGCTATCCAATTTGGCAAAGCACGTTTGAACCGAAGAGTAATCTCTACTCAACGTGCCTTCGCTTTTACCATTTTCCCCGTGGCCTGCAGCAGACCGGTTGGAAGTTGCCTCTGCGAGGTTTGTCTTTGCTGCACAAAGGAAGTTGGCGAGTTCTAGAAATGCCTCTGGTCAAGTAGTAGTTGCGAACTTTGACCTTGACGTCTTTTGCTGGGTGTTCTCAAATTAGGGCAAGAAGCTCAAGCGGGGATGGCTGCTGTGTGAAGAAAACGATTTTCACCGCTTAGGTTTGCCGGTAGAGTGGTTTACGACGCGCCACAAGTATGGCTTTGTAATGTCCATGCTTCCCAGTGCGCGTCCGAGGGTATTTGAAAATATTGAGGAGCTCTGTTTTTTCAAACGGCCAGTCCAGTCGAATAACTCCGCCTCTTTTTTTTGCCGTAAAGGGAGGAAAATAACTTTGGGAATGTTTGTCGAACAAGTGTATTTTGCTTTGTGCCGGTTTGCATTTATTTGCTCGCTATGTCCGCTGTCGTACTTTGTCGTATTTTGCTTCATCTTCGAACGCGGGAGTATTAAAACTGCCACACAATGCAGCCCTCAGCATGTACCATGAGGCATCTCTTACTGGAAAATCCTGCACCGATATAGTTCTGGGTCATACCGCAAGTGGCGCACAATACGCCCAGTCATTTCATGATCTTCAAGGTCAACAGAAAGTTGCTTGCGTGGATGTGACGCACAGGCATAAAAAGCTAAAGGGGGTCCATAAACAAGCCTTCTTGAGTAAAGTGAGAACAATAACGTTTCGCTTCCCTTCATATGCTGACTCAAGTTCTCAACATTAAGAATCTCACCAATGTGAAATGGAAAGAGCAGTGCAAGAGAAAGCTGCAGAAAATGACAGGCTCAGGGAAGTCGGAAAGCAGCTTCAAGGCATGGTCGAAACGCTAAAGAAAAGGTGTTCGGAGCTTATTGGAAATAAAGGAATAGAATGAAAGTACCAGGCAACAAAGTGCTATCCTTAACACTGGTAAACTTGGCGAAGGCCGCAGGAAGACCGACCGAAGAAAGCTCTGGCAAGCTGATATTGCATGCAAAGCTTATCTGGGCGGCCTGCTTGGCAGTTATACGGTATTTTAATGCAAGAAATAATGGTGGTGGTAACAACTTTATTGAGATTCTGCTCAGTTATCTGGCAGGCCCGAGTCCTAGGATGGCCCCTCACGAGGAGCGACCCTTTCGGCCCAGGCAACGAGGGCTTTTTCTAGTTTTTCATCCGGCGTTCTGAGTAGCTCCTCCCACGTCTGTTGTGAGGAAGTTGGCAGGAGCGACCTGGGAGGGGGTAAGCCCTCGCACCTCCAAAGAATGTGATTTTGGGCAGCCAATGTTTGATTTGTGCAATTTTGACATATTGGGTTCCATTGCCCGTTGGTAATTATGGCCAGCCAATGTGGGCTGGGGAATGTGGGCGTGGAATCATCTTCCAAAGGGGCATACCATCACTCAGCTTCAACGTGAAGCTGTGCTTTAGTGGGAAAGTTCATTCATTAGACACCCTTAGCCGTAAGACAAACGGGTTGTCGCAGGTGTGTCGGCCCTTTAAGGTGATCACTACGTTAGTGTCGCTTTTTGGGAGGAATTATCGCACAACCTTCCCAAACTTCCTCCCTTGCGCTTCCTTCGTTCCTACAGAAAATCTATTGACAATGTTACTGAAATTGTACGCACTCCAGGAGCATCAAGAGAGCACAAGTTTCTTTTGTGGCTGAACTCACAAAAGTAATTCTTGATCTGGCAAAAAAAAAACACAACGTTGAGAGCACTCGCCAATAAAGAGATCGTTGTGAAAGTAGAAGGGGATGGATGCAGGATTAGCCGCCGTACGCCGTGGACGTCTTTTTCATTTGTCATTATTGAATGCGATGCAGATGTGCATGCCCACAAAAAACATCGGCTCCCAGCGATTGCTGACGTCCAGGAGAATTACTTTGCGATCAAAGAAAATTTCGCACGCTTGTTAAAAGTGCTCAGTATTGCAGCGCAGCTAAATGCACTTAACGTCTGCGGCGTTGACATTCCCTCGACTGTGTGCTTTGGGGCTGACCTGAAATTTCACTTAGTAGTACTAGGTCTACAATCAGCTTAGTCAACATATTCGTGCCCGTTTCCCTTTGTGGATGACATTGACGGAACCAATCCCAATCTTCCAAGGTCTTATTTTAATAGACCGCCGAAAGCTAGGACCCTCTCGAACATGGCTACTGATTGAGACAAGTTGACTCATGGAGTCCACAACAAAATTCTTTTTGAGAAAGAACCAGCCTTCGTTGTCCCAGAAATCGTATACATGAAGAGAGTGATTTGCAACTGGCTTTTGTAATATTGAATTCTTAAATTCGAAGAGCTTGACACTTGTTCGAGAGTACGAGATCCGGACACTCCAAAAGACCAGTGCATTCATGAATTTTCCCAGCTCGTGAAAAATTGCGGATTAAGGTTCAACATTTGGAAAGTGTGAAATTTTCTTCGCTCACAGGGAACGATGTGGACTTACTGCTTGATTACCTTCCGGATATGATGCAGCGTAAACTGCATCCGGACACAGAAACAGAGGTTATAAGCCTCCGGAAGATTCTTCGCTCTATTCCACGCCGCTTCGCCACTGACACGTCAAGGAAACCGATGGACGATGAAACATTTCTATTTTTAGAAACTTTCGTTAAGCTGGGACAGACTGCACGAACTGGATATGGGCCACGACGCGTAACTCCATACATACACATTTTAGCACACCACGCATCCTGGAAACATGAATTAGTTGTGAACCTTCGCTGCTCTTTAAGCTAAGGTCTCGAGAAAAAAAACGATGTCCTGAAACACATTCATCACACAAGAACAAATAAGTGGAAGCCAGCGGCAGACGCACTCAGGCTCGTGAAGAGGCAGGAAGGGCATAATGCTAGAAGGAATACCCGTACTTATCCGAAGCATGACGTCTAGTACTGGCATAGGGGCGGTATCGCTGAATCTACAAAAAAAAAGACCGCGTTCCGCACCACAAAGACCCATCACTAGTTCAGAAGTGCCAGAATTTGAAGACATAACAGGCGGTGAATTACGTACGGAGCTTGCTGCTTTAGGTGCGCGTACAACTTCAAAGAAAGTGGCAGCCTTGAGAAAAATGCCGCTCAGCCGAATTGGGACATAAAAAATAGAATTATGGAATTCACCACAGTCTCTCGAGTGCGCAATACAGTGTTTTTCTATGGTCCTCGCCGTCTAGAACATCGTCCCAAATTCATTGTTATTTTTTGTTCTACCAAACAATCACTCCTTAAATGTAGATTGCTAACCAACTGCGGGAAACTCAAGTACTCTTGTATGAGTTTTTCTTCTTCAACAACATGACATATGATGTCACTTCCATAGTGCGGAAGGCAATCAATTATATTTACATATGTACTTGTTTATATTCCGGTGACAGTTTTTCACCGGCTGACAAATGTTATCGCTTGGTGCAGAGGCGCCTTCAAGTATCGGCAGCTTTTCGAATTTAATCTCACTCTAACCTTGTTCGCTTTAAAAAAATGCAATAATTTCGAAGCACAGGGCGTAGTACTGTCTACTATGAAGAGCACTGTCAGAGCCCTAAAAGAAGAAAACGCAATTCTGCGGGCTCGCACCAATGAGCTTGAAGACAGATCTCGGCGAAACAACGTAATCATTCGCAACATTCCAAATGCTAAAGAAATATGGGAACAAACCGAGAACACAGTTATATTTGCTTTGGAAACCGTGCTTCCATTTTTTTCCTCCGACTCAATTGAACTTCTTCATCGCTAAGGCGTTTTCTCACCGGGAAAATGCCCACCTGTAATTGTAAATATCTTGAGTTTTAAAATCAAAGAAATTGTTCTTTCCCTACGTAATGATCTCAAAACAAGCAATATCACTCTTACCGAAATTTACTCCCACGCAATCCGTCTCGCTCGGAGAAATCTTATAGAGTTAGGAAAGAATCAGCCCGGTGCAGCTGCGTTTCAACTAAGATAAGACAAACTACTTATGACGACAGGTGCTATATTTGGACGCCGAAATTACATGCAGGACAGAAAAACTGTCGCAGGGCCAGCGTGCAAAGAACATAGTTCCTGCAGGTAATTTCACCTAGCGCAGCGAGAGGAGAAGTGGACAGACTTCACAACACCACGTGTCCATCTTTTTTACTAAAATTAGAAGTGTGCTGAACAAATATTTTTAATTGTCCTCAGCCATTGACACTTGTTCTGCACCAGATGTCGCCTTAACAGAAACGTGGCTTTCGAACAACATTAATGATTCTGAATTCTTTGAGGATGCTCATCGCTTCGCTATTTATAGGGAGGATTGTGCTGGTGAGTCGTGGTGGCGGCATTCTATTTGCCATTTCTAAAGACAATACTGGACTATAAGAGAGCAAACTTCGAGGTCATCAATAGCGAGTTACATACGTTTGTTGACACATTCCTGATTAACTTACATGACACTTCTGTGCAAACTAATTGGGACAAGTTTACTCATAAAGTAAATGAACTAATGAACAAATATGTTCCCCTGCCGTATCCTAACTTCTGACCCGCAAGCCCCCAGGTATAACACTCGCTTTAAACGACTTTGTAACCGTAAAAAGCGTATCTCATGCGAGACTCAACCTGTATCCTTCGATCATCAGTTGCATCGAATTCTTGATCGTTCATCATGCGCTGACTGCATATTTTTATACTTCTAAAACGCATTCGATAAAGTCTGTCACAGACTTTTAGTCGCCAAACTAACCCAGTTAAATATAGATGCTAATCTTTTAAAATATGTCGAATGTTTTCTTGTTCATCACTCACGATGCGTTACTGCTAACGGCTGCAACTCACCGGTGTGCTCGGTTGCTCCCGGTGTGCTCTAGTGCCGCAACGATCGGTTCTCAATCCTTCATTGTTCTTAATATATATTAACGGCCTTCCTTCACAAGGAACTTCTAACATTCATCTCTTAGCTGATGATTGTGTTATATTTAGAGAAATAGCTACAGATTGTGACACTAACCGTCTTCAATCGGAGCTTGATATAATATCTAACAGGTCCAGTTTATGGCTAATGGAATTCAATGTTAGAAAGTGTAAAGCTGTGAATGTATATAGGACACCTAACGTCTCTCAACTATACTATTTAAATTACCTTTCTTACAGGTAACTTTGTACAAGTACTTAGGAATTCATATGACATAAAACCTTACCTGGGCAGCCCACATAAAAGTATAGTGAACAATGCTAACCTCACTCTTGGTTACTTAAGGCGAAAAAATTTTAAGGCTCCACACTGTTTGAAATTATTGCTTTATAAAACATTAATACGCCCGAAATTAGAATACGATACATTAATTAACGCATTAGAATTAGTTCAGAAGAACACTGCTTGTTTTATTCTTGCGAATTATAACAGAACTACCAGCGTAACAGCCCTGAAAGCTAACCTTTTTCTTGCATCTCTTGCAGCTCGAAGTAAAGTTTCCTGTTTATCATTATTTCACAAAATTTTTTACCATACGACACTACGTGATGTATTAATTCATTCTCAACACTGCGTATCTCGTCCCATCGATCATTCTTACAAGGTTCGCGTCCCTTTTTGCAGCACAAATACATTTGCCCAGTCATTCGTACCTCGGACATCACTAGAGTGGGACCACCTTCCCGCAAACATTGTATCCATCAGCGATAATTTCTTGTTTCGTGATGCCTTAACCAACATTACTTGCTAAAGTGCTTTTTAATGTACTTGTATATCTTGACCTTTTTTGAAATAGCTTTTGTAATAGCTCATGGTATTCCTAATGAATTCTTTGTCAAATGGTATTTTTCGTTGTATTTTTTTTCTGTTGTAAGACTTGCCGCATCAATTTACCTGTAACCCACTCCCCTCTGCAAAGTCTTCACAGGCCTTGAGGGTATAATAAATGAAATGAAATGAAACGAATTGCACGAGCAAAGCAAAGCGAACAGCGCTGGAATTTACATGATTCCCAGCGATTACGCTGGAATATACGATGACGCATCTATAAAGTTTAACATACAGATCCAATGCTTTTCATAACATATCAGATTTTCGACGACCGACGACTCACAGTACAAGGATAGTAGCTCGCCGCTATCATTGTACTGCCCAATGGAGGGTTGCGTCTCCCGATAAGAAGTTTAATCTTTGTTGGACGCTTCGGCTGGTGAAGCCTTCACGTCACAACAACGTGATGATAGGAAGCGTAAAAGAAACCGTAGGATAGAGCTTGCGGTACATCAGACTGCAATCACTCAGAGAGAATAGTTAATAATCAACAAAAACATATTGTGAGCAAATAATTGGGGAGGATTCTATCCATCTTATGACGTCAAATTCGACTCATGCGCTGAACTTTATGAAGGAGTATCATGGCGTGCTGAATGAATAAAAACTCAATTGGGGATTGCGAGTAAATATTACGTGCTGATGAGTTTTGCAAAATATAATGAGAGAGACGGGCCCTTAAATAACGTGAAATAATTTGTTATTTGGAGTTATGGAGCAGAAATACTGTCCCACCCTTCTTTCTGTAGGCAGAATGTCTGTATGGAAGTATTGTTGAAATTAATCTGATAAAGAAGATATATTCAATAAGTATTCAATTCAAGTATCTTTTTCCATTTAATTCTCAGTGAGTCGATCACACGACTGCTGCAGGTACATTCAAAGCACCAAAAACATACCAACGTAGTCTTGATCACGCAGCGTGGGTAATGATCCGTACAAAAAATTATTGAGAAGGCATTGAAACACCTTTGGTCAATGTTGATTTTTTTATTGAGGAATTATTGAGAGTTTGTAGGACAATTGTTGGGTTGAGTGTTGAGGGCTCTTGAATATTGACCACTGAAATTTAATTGAAACACCATTGGGTATATCAATGTGGAATAATTGTTAAGTTACCATTGCAAGTTCATTCTGCTTAGACGGCCCGTTGTGTTCGTTTTGTTGAATGGTTGTTGGATTACCATTGATTCTGCGTTGAACTGACGTTGTGGTGGTTCTGTTGACCTGTTGTTGAATTATTATTGCCACAGCACTGAAAATTACATTGTGGCCCAGTTGAGATGGCATAGAGATTTCAGAAGTCATCATTGAAATATGGTGGACGTTTCGTTGGGCTAGTGGATTTTTATTCATATATTGAAATTGCTTTACTGTTCACACTTGCATGCCCCGGTGACTGCTCATAACTTTCCCAAACACAAACAAAAGCAAATGAGAGACTGATCGATTTGAAGTACCTTTATTTACGCTAAAGAAGCGTGCACATAAAACATTACAGTACATAAGGTACCACTACATCGAACCTGGAGACATAGGCTAGCACCTACAGCACTCTAGCAGTGTAAATACGTATGAAAAAACCTATATATATGAATTCAATCAAAACGATCATTGTGGTCTTCACTTTCGACTTAAGTTTATGACTAGAAGGCAAAGCGACTCAAAAGGCAGGGCTTAAGCATACCCTTGTAACAACCAACTTTGAACACATGAACACTTGAAGATGCTTGCGTGTGAATGCACAAGACATCTGAATATCTTACATTAAAATGTTTAGCACACTAACACATCACAGGAAGAGATACGGCTGACTGTGAGAAGGCAAAATAACAGACTTGAAACAAATGACTTTACGTAAATATATACAAGCTTTAGCACACGTCTTTCACCACGATTAAAATTTAATGAAGTACCAAAGTAGACTTGCCTGAGCTTTTTGTCTTCGAGATGTATATATTTTTATGTTGCCCAATTATTTTATAAAATAACATCACTTAGCTATTAATTGACGCGACATCATTTAGTAAGTTGTCTGGCATGGTGAACACCTTCGCGAAATGCGAAGGTTGTGGGTTCGGCTCCCACCTGCGGCAAGTTGTTTCTTCATCCACTTTTAATTTCCACTAATTTATCGTTTCTTTATTTCATTTATTCAGCACAAGTAATTTCCCCTATGTTGTCCTTGGTGTCAGTGTTGGCTTCTCATGATATGACTAATCAAAATCGGGCCCCTCGGTTAACCCCCTTTCTTCTCGTTTATTACATAACGAGGGTCTCGAATCCGGCAACATTGATGCCTTCAGGTAGCATATGTGAGTTTATTGACCAGTTGCCCTCACCCAAAAAGATCACGTTCTCGTGCCGCCTGCGGCAAAAACGACGTCCCACGTGCGCCGCCAAGGTCTATGAGTGGTGGCGCTGGCTACACTCCCAGGGTTCTACTAGTACACATAAATACCCAAGAAACTGGATGGGGAAACGCCGCCGCGGTAGCTCAATTGGTAGAGCATCGCACGCGAAATGCGAAGGTTGTGTGTTCGGCTCCCACCTGGGCAATGTTCTTTCATCCAATTTAATTTCCACTAATTTATCGTTTCTTTATTTCATTTATTCAGCACAAGTAATTTCCCCTATGTTGTCCATGGTGTCAGTGTTGGCTTCTCTTGATATGGTGAACACCTGAATCTTATGTTTCTGACGAGCCAGGTTTGCTTTCTACAGAAATAAACTTGTAAAGCTTTTGTGTAATTAATGCAGCTTATCTCCCTGGCACAAGTCAAGAACAAACAGTACACCATTTGATTATGTTAATTTGGGGTACAGAAGAGTTTGTTGGTGGCATTTCCTCAATTTAGTGAGCTCATTTTCAGGTAATTTTTCTGGACTTGCACAAAGCTAATTAGAGCACTTTTTCGGACCTTTTTCTCTATACCCAGCAACTAAGTGGTACCTCAGTCAATAAAGATAAGGCAAAGGTAATACCTTGAACGATACGAGAAAAAATAATTATTTAGCACAGAAAAGCGGTAGTAACACACGGCTAAAACAATTCCAAACAGCCAAATTAATGGTCACCTGCACTTGCAGTATCAAGTACCCCAAATATAGTCATAAAGGATGAGAAAAGGTTCCAATGACTGGACAGCCAGATTGGTGAGACCGTGAAAAATGCAAATAAATGACCATACGAAACACCAATGACCTCAGTTGCGTAGGTAAAATGTTATTAAAACGCTACCAGAATTTTATTGCATAAGATACATAAAACTTGCATAAGAATTAGGACAATGCCGTAACAAAGGCGGAGGTAGATACAGCACCCGTTTTGAAAAAAAAATTACAAGTTATATACATGCATATTTAAGCTCACGACAATTTTTTCTCCAATATATACAAAAATAACGGGTGCACTTACCGCATAAAAAAGGTTCCTGCGCCTGAAGAATGCAGCACAGTACAAAGCAGCGTTGTGCACCGAAAAGTACAGCTTAGTATGTTTAAAAACTAGGAATGCTTGCATACCTACAAACAGGCATGTGACATGTCATGCCTTGAATGGATGAAATTCATAAATCTTACACATAAAGAAAGTTACCATCACTCTTATTGTCTTCCTCAGGGGACTCTTTGAAATTGAACTAGAAAATGTACATCAGTGTTAAAAACAAAGAGAAGATGAGACCCTATAGCGTTCTTCCTGGAATAAACAGTGCAAATAACTTCATGTATCAATTCTGTGGACACTTTGCCAATTCGGTGTACATTTATATTTGACAACCACCCAAACAGAGACGAGAAGGATGAATTAAGATAGGAACACGCATGAACGCTGACTCAACTAGAAGTTTACTAGTGAAGACAAAGATTTTAAACACATTGGCCAACTTCACAAAGAAAGAGCCATGGATGCGCAGCAGAAACAGCCCCGCACAACAAAAAAGGACCGAAAGACGGCCTGTAGAAAAAACATGTGCGTCAAACCCTCACAAAAACATGAAAACTGAAAGGTTTGTCCTGTAACTGATATTAACGAGTACTGCAGCAACTCTTTCCCACTAAGGGTCACATAAATCTTGCTTATGAATTTTTCTTCGTGATCAATAAATAATGCTTCCATATGTTCTCTTGTGTTCTGGTCTTTGTGATGAAACACTCGTTCTTTCTGCTCTATACCGCAACACCAGAGGAGTTCCAGAAGCAATATTTATTGATCGCAAACAAAACAAATGCATAACGAAGGTATCTATTGCCCTTAGTGGGAAAAAGTTGCAGTTCTCGAACGAGTATTTCTCGTTGGGTAGTATCACTTATGGGACAAATCTTTCGCTTTTTCGAAAGATTTGTCCGATATTCTCATTTTTCACGCACGTTTATTCTATATGATATGGCTTTATCGTATTTTTTTCTTGTCGCACGTGGCTGTTTCTACCACGCATGCACGACTTTTTACCTTTGTAAAGTTGACAAGTGTATTTAATACCTCTTTGATCAAAAGTAGACTGTTGAGCTCGCGCTTGTGTGTGCTCCTACCTATTTCGTCGTCCGCTTCTGTTCGTTCTGCTGTTCACAGTAATCACGTATCACTTGCTTAGGCTGGTAAACATTCTCACAAACAAAGAAAATGCCTCCCCTCAAAAGGTAGCCAATCCTTTACTACTAAACGCCAGAGGAAATCGAAAGTAAGCCTTCACAGAGTCCATGCGGCAGCTAGTATACTAGAGCAGCACAAAAAATAGTTGAAAATGCCACTTGACGGAGAGTGGAAACAGAGATGCGAGCTTGCTAGTGAATCAGCCACATATCAACGGGTGTCTCTTGCACGACGCCAAGGTGCTCTTGACGTAGAACACTTTAGCACCTGGGAATTTGCTGCATGCGTAACCTGGTGAGAAGGGAATGCGGACAGAAAATGTGATTACGCGGATTAAGAATCTGCCACACACTGCACATAACTACGCACGAAATAAAAGTCGACACTGTACTGGCAAGTAAAAATTTGCGACTCTTTACGAGTGCCGTCGAGAAAAGGAAGAAATGGTTTGCTACGGTAAATGTTAGCTAAAACACGCACAGCGATGTTTCACAGCTGGAAAAAATATTCCCGGCTCTCTCGCAGAACCAAAAACCACGCGACAGTGCATAGCCAATACCAAGCAGATATCGAATCTTCGGGTAGGTCATTTCTTCTGATGCACTGCTAAAGATACGCTGAGAGCGATGCGAGCGTGAGCGTGCCTGTACGAGTGCGAACATGTACCGCTTCTTTGAAGCTAGCCGCCCCGGCGTGGCTCCGATCATCCCAGGCGATTTGTGTGCAGAACGTCGCGTACACGCCCTTGCGCGTTTTGCGCGGTAGCGCCTGCACAGTGAGCTAGAGGCACGCGTCATTCTTCGCCGCGCATACGGTGCTCGAGTGCGACGCTTAGCTCGAGGCGACAACGCGCCGATTGGCGCTCCTTTCGCTTCTGCAAGCAACGCACATTCGGATCGGTCCAACTCAAAGAGGCAGCAGAGAACGGTGGCATGTTTCGGTTATCGCCTATTAAAATTGTACAGTACGCCTTCAACGGCAACCCGCTGCGATAGATAAAGATGCTTATACACTGCGGTAGTTTTGGCAGTGATAGGCGATAAGGCGAGCCCGTCGGTGGCTGTGTTCTTTGCCGACGTCCTCACCACACCTCTGTTCATTTGCGCTGTGTATCCATGTACAGTCACCGCGCGAAAGCTGTGACTAATCGGTTGGCCGTTCTCCGCAAATCCCAGAGAGGCGAAATATATTTTGCGGTGCGCCGCATCATTAGCCGCAACCTAAATCGAGGCGCGCTTAACCGCTACGGCACAAAAGGCGATCACACTAACCGTATGGTATACGATGATCCACTACGGATTATAAAAAATAATTCTGGTGTCCTACGTGCCAAACCAACGATCTGATTACGAGGCAGGTCGTAGTTGGGGGCTCCGTATTAATTTTGACTTCCTGGAAATTTTTACCTGCATACAACGCACAACGCACGAGCGTTTTTGCATTCCGCTCCTTTGGAATGCGGCCGCTGCAGGGACCGTATCCACGAACTCCAGCTCCAAATTGCCACGGCGGCCGCCATAGTTACGAAATGCGTAAGCGTGAAGTGCAACACTGCCTTCCGGTACGAGTGTGGTATAAGCGTAGCACATCTGCACACCTGCTGCACAATTATTAGCCGCGGTTCTCCTAAGCTAGTAGTGCCTGCCTAAATACCTTGAAAGGCAGCGCGCCTCTCACGTATCGAAACGCGATAACAAGCGCTTAGACGGCCCACGTGAGCCCCTATGATAGATGACGGGCCACTGTACAAAATTATCACTGCGCAGAGAAGCCGATCCTTATGTTCCAATTGGCTTCTCTCATGCAAATTAAGGAAACGTTATTAGACAGGAACAAATGAAGCAATACAATTTTACGCGCGTGGGCCTCCGCTGCCTCTTCGCCTACCATTGTTTCAAACGAAGTGACTGCGGCAGCGAGGGTTAGTATTGCGCGCTTTTGCTCCGGGGCATGCGGTTTGCTTGAAGAAAGTGAACCGTGTGCTTAACATCTCACGCTTGTGAATGTCAAAATAGAAAAAAGTCTACGTGCACAAGAAAACGAGATTACTTATCTATCTGCAGAAGTTCGGCTGTGACTGTTTCGGGGTGCTTTCTGTGCTGCTATGTGACACTGCTGCTATGCATCCGTACTCACGCAGAACACTTGTACAGGTGCTGCTGCTGCTTATCCTGGACAATCTACCGAGTCAACCCCGCTGTCTGGATGGGCCCATGATGAACGTTTGGATGAACGATACCAGGGCCTTCATAACGGAACCGTTTGCGAATTGCTGCCCGCCTTTGGGTTGCCTGCATCACATTGCATCGCCAACGCTGGAGGCCATTGGGGTGTTCGTCGGGCAACAAGGGGCCACGTCACTTATCTGGCCGCTTGAAAAAGGAGGGATTCCTGCGGACACCGTGGGCCACGACACTGCTGCTATGCATACGTACTCACGCAGAACACTTGTACAGGTTAGTTATTTGGAAACTAAGTGTTACCGGGACAATAATGTTCGTCTCTTTGCGGTGTCGTGGCCACCTGGTGCAATTGATTATGTGAAGTATGTGCGCGCGGCTGTGTTGTACTTTTGGCGCCTTTTGGTTCTCGCGGGTGACGTGGAGGTAAACCCGGGCCCTATGACTAAAGCGCAAGAAGATATGCTTGATGCCGTGGCAGCGACAGTTCAGCGTCTTGAAGCAAAGAACAGAAGCCTTTCTGAATCTATAAATAAGGTCCTGCACATCCACGTCACCCTCGAGAACGACCTTAAACTCTTAATAAGAGGGTTACGGAATTGGAATCCAAACTTGAAACTCTACCTTCTAATCAGCCCGTTTCAAATGAATATACTGACATCTCTAAAATTCAGGACAAGGTGGAAATTCAGGACGACCTGGAAAATCGCTCAAGGCGGTCAAACGTGTTGTTTTTTGGCATTAATGACAGCGATGCAGCTGAGCCTCGGGAAAACTCGGAGCGGCACGTGAGGGAACTTTGCTCTCGAAATCTTGGTATTGCTGTTACCTCTGTTGCCAGAGCTCGCCGCTCAGGACGTTTTTCGACGGACAAGAAGCGACCCATCATTGCAAAATTTTATAATGAAAAAGAAGTCGAATCTATCCTTAGTCTTGGCTACAAACTAAAGAACACCAATTTAAGTATATCACGCGATTACTCTGAGGCAGTTCGTCTAAAACGCCGTGGACTGTGGCAGTTTTCTAAAACGATAAGGAAGGAGGGGGACCGCATTCGTCTGTCGTTCAATAAACTTCGCGTGAACAATGATGTTTATCTCTGGGATACATAAATGGGGCTGTGCGTGTGGTCGAGTCTTCTACCGAATGACACTATCAAAGTCATCATTATGCTTCCGATCGTGCACCACCAACATTGTTGGGACCGAAGTGTTTAGATAAGATGTGTTTCCTATACACTAACATCAGAAGCGTTACGGCGAAAAGTGTTGCCCTCTCCTTCCTTATCGACTCCACTGGAGCCACGATATTAGCACTGACTGAAGCGTGGTTTTTTTTCTTTACCCGCCGTGGTTGCTCAGTGGCTATGGTGTTGGGCTGCTGAGCACGAGGTCGCGGGATCGAATCCCGGCCACGGCGGCCGCATTTCGATGGGGGCGAAATGCGAAAACACCCGTGTGCTTAGATTTAGGTGCACGTTAAAGAACCCCAGGTGGTCAAAATTTCCGGAGTCCTCCACTACGGCGTGCCTCATAATCAGAAAGTGGTTTTGGCACGTAAAACCCCAAATATTATTATTATTATGAAGCGTGGTTTAACGATTATATTACCGACGATAACATCTTTCCATGCGAATCAGGTTTCAATTTTTTTCGATGTGACGGAAAGGAGAGGAGGTCCTTATTGCGGCGAAACAAGAACTGATTACCGTACCAGTTGTTTCCTCTTTTCTGAAATGTATATTCATCTCGATCAAGTGCATTACTACAAATATTATTGCCGGTGTGTTGTACCGTCGACCCGACCTGAGCGATGTGTTTGCTGACGAATTTTGTCGCCTACTGACTGACGTGTGCTCGCGTTTTCCAAATTCCGCCCTAATTATCTTTGGTGATTTTAATTTCCCCAGTATCAATTGTGACATTGCATCTGTCTCAGCAAGTGATAAGGATGCGCACGCTTTTCTGCAGTCTTGTCTAGATTTTCACCTAACTCAGCTCATTACAAAGCCCACGCGATCCGCAGGTGCCACAGCCAACATTCTTGACCTGATTCTAACCAATAATCCCGATGCTTTTTCTAAAATATTTCACCTTAGTGGTCTTTCTGTCCATGACATCATTACCGGGTGCATCAATCACCGTATGCTTGACAGAAAAACTACCTCAAAGCTGATCAGGTGTTATAACAGGGCTAATTTTGACCAGATGAATCTCGAATTAACCACTTTTTCTAAGCGGTTCTTAGCTGAATGTACTTTCCGTTCCATTGAACAGAACTGGACGCTGTTCAAAACAACCCTACTTAACCTCATTACAAGATTCATACCGGTTATCTCAATTAGGTGCAGTAAAAGAGCGCCTTGGTTCAATGAGCGGCTGCGAAGAGCCAATAAAAAGAAAAAGCGTTTGTATAGGCAGGCAGTTGCTAACAACCTATTAACTACGTGGGAAACCTACAGGAAAAGCGACAAGGATTACCAAAGAATGCTGAAAGCCACCCGGCGCCAGTGTCACAGTGACGTCTTACCTACTATTCTATCTAATAATCCCCAAAGATTTTGGAGCGTAATTAACCCACATTCACGTCCCGATTCATCCTTAACAAATTCTAATTGTGATCAGCTGGACGATGCCCATTGTGCTCAACTCTTTGAAAACGCTTTTTCGTCTGTTTTCATTCATGAAGTCATTTACCTCTTCTCTAGCACTCACTTCACTTCACGATTATTCCATGCCCTCTATAGTCACAAGTGATGATAGTATTCTTTCTTTATTAAATAACCTTAAAGATACTACAAGCACGGACCCGCTTGGCTTTAACTACAAGATACTTCGAAATATATCTCAGAGTAGTTTTCAAGTCCTATCTGCACTTTTTCACAGTCTTTATTATCTGGCGAGTAGCTAAAGTAATGTCAATTTTCAATTCTGGCAGCCGCTCTGATCCCCTAAACTACCGACCCATTTCATTGACTCGCACCTTCTCAAAGCTCCTTGAACATGTCATACACACCCATATCATTAATTATCTTGAATATCACAACATCATATTTAAATATCAGCATGGTTTTCGCAAGAGATTTTCTTGCGACACTCAGCTCGCTGGATTTACTAACGACTTATTTACTTTAGTAGACGCCGGATTTCAAGTTGACGCTTTGTTTCTCGATTTTTTTAAGGCATTGGATCGGGTCCCCCACCATAGACTAGTACTCAAGTTATCGCATCTCAATGTTCACCCTCAGGTTTTAGCATGGATTAAAGACTTCCTCTCATCTCGCGTTCAGTTCACAGCTGTTAATGGTTCTAGCTCTTCAATGGCTCAAGTCACATCCGGTGTACCCCAGGGGAGCGTGCTTGGACCCCTGCTCTTTCTAATATATTTATTAATGATTTACCCAATTGCGTATCTTCCCAAATTAGACGGTTCGCGGACGACTGTGTTGTGTACCGAGCCATTAAATGTGAAACTGGCCACCAATTTTTACAAACTGACCTCGATTCAATTAATACTTGGTATTCATCGTGGCTAATGATCCTAAACCACTCTAAGACAAAGCTGGTCTCCTTTACAAGAAACTCTTCCCGCATCCCAACCGCATACACTATTAATCATGTAACAGTTGAGACAGCTTCTACTTACAAATATTTAGGAGTTCACCTTCAGTCCGACTTAACCTTGGAACTATCACATTGATCTGATTCTAGCAGCTGCTAACCGTTCTCTTGGCCTCCTAAAACGTAACCTTCGACACGCTCCGGCGCCTTTGCGTAAACTTGCTTATATCACCCTAATCCGACCTAAAATCGAGTAGGCTTCAGCCATATGGCACCCGGATCAAACCTACCTCATAGATAACATCGAATCCCTGCAGAACCGTGCTGCTCGTTTCATTTTTGCAGATTACTTACGTTTCCCTGGCGTCACAGTGTTAAAGGCTCGTGCTGGTCTTGATAACCTTTCCCATCGTCGCAAACTTGCTCGCTTAACGCTTTTTCACAAAATTTATCATCATCGGTTGCTTCATGACGATTTCTTTCAATCACCATCGGCGGTCTTTCCACGCCGTGACCATCATTTCAAGATCAAACGCCTCATTTGCCGCACTTCATCTTTTGCGAAATCCTTCATACACAAAACAATTATTGAGTGGAACCAGCTGCCTGCTTCAATCGCAACCGAAATGAATTCGTCTAAATTTCATGAACTTCTAAAAAATGAATGCGATGAGTAGCTTTGCTTCTAGTTTTCTTCCGTTGTTTATATATATATATATATATATATATATATATATATATATTTGTGTCCTGTTTATTATGTTGCGTTTTTCCATTATGTCTCATTGAGTGTTGCTGTTCTGCTTCTTTATTCTTGTTGCCTATTCCTTGAATACGCTTCTCTAGATGTTTGTAGAACTTTTTGTCACCCCCCTATGTAATACCCTCGTTGTGAGGGCCTTTAGGGGTTTCTTGAAAAAAAAATAAAACAGGCATCATGACCTCTGCCGCGCAGCTCATCAAAACAACCAGGCTCGCACATCAGTCGAAGACTAGTAGCTGGGTGAGCCAACGACTTCAACAGATGAACGTCCCACTTATCGTCGTTAAAGCATTTCACTGAAATGTGCGTCATTATGTCCGAAAAGAAAAAAATACTTTCATCAAAAAGCACGAGGCGTGAACCACCGAACAACATGGCATAACTGCAACAAAGTAACTGAGTCCTAAAGCCGTTCACAGGTTTACTATTGTATTGAGTTATAAAACCTTTCAAACACAAAATAACGGCACTGAAAAAGCGCTAATTAATCAGCCATAATTTTTCATCCACTAACTTTTATAAATTTTTAAAAAAAACCTAATTTGTAGCGTAAACAATAAATACTACGACCAAAAAAATGCGACTTCGAAACTAGCGGTAACCATGTGTAGTGTTGCAAAAGTGTGCGCAAAACGAAGCTACAACGGTTGCAACCGCGTGCGCGCACACACGCATACACCCGAACGCTACCTTGACGTTTGTAGCGCCACCTAGAAATTAAAATTACTAATTTTGCTATTTTTACAAAAGTAACGCTTCTAAAATAGTTTGTAGCGCCTTTACAGATGACGGGGTGACAAGTAAGGCATGATAAGAGTCCGTTACCAGTATTTCTTTCATTTCCCTTTGGTGTTCTTCGATTTACCTGAACATACGAGACCTGCAGGCTAGGGAGATGAGAGGACGACAGTTCGGTGAGGCTCAAATAAATCGCGTGCTTCTCGCAAGGCGAGAGTCGGGAGCAGCCGCAGATACAGCAATTAGCTGTGATACTGTTGCGGCTGTTGCTGAATCCGAAATTCTTTGAAGTGAATAGTTATAGCGGCTGTGCGCTGCGATCTGAAAACGCGTTCGTTCTTTGATCTCTAGTACCACGGATATTGGATAAAAAAACTATATTTGCTTTACGGACAGAAGGTACGTCGCAGGAAATTCGAAGACCTCACACGTGTATGTTTGTAGCGTGTGCCCGCTTGCATCCTACGGTTCCCACAGCGCGTTCGATGCTCGAAGGTAGCGTCATGGTGTGTCAGCGCCTGTCTTATCGCCGGCCGCGCTGCCGCCATGTCTGCTTTTGGGGAACTCCACATGCGCGTAGTCACCTTGTTTGCAAGTGAATTTCGCATTCTTCTGCTCCCCGAAACGTGCTCATTTAGGATCGTATCAATGTCTCTGTCATCTAGTGCATGTTAAAACGACGATGGCATTTGTACACCGGCGAAGAAATAAATCGGTCTGAACTTAGGCGGTCATGACTCTAGTCTAACGTTGAAGTTTTTACGTAGCGAAAACGGCTACGAAAGTGGGGCGGTCCAGGAGATAGGCGCCTCTAAGCGCCAGCAGTAGCGACAGCATGAGGAAGTGGCACAC